>NC_061114.1:66369197-66556028 GCF_002878395.1 Capsicum annuum
CCCCCCCCCCCCACCTCGGCCTTCAACCTGCCGCCGCCCGGTCTCCAGCCGCCAATTCGGTCTCCAACAGGCCGAAACTCCGTCTGCAACCGCTACGCCGTCTCCAGCAGCCGCAGCTCCAAGCGAAAGCCGGTGACTTCTAACCTTTGTTATTTCGTTATTTCGTATTGCATTTTATTTCATTATTTCATATTCCATCCTTATTGCATTTTATTTCATTATTTCATATTCCATCCTTAGTATTTTGCTCGTAGTAGCCCCTGTACCTTGTCTGCTGTCTGTTGTTGCTGTTGCTGTGGTCGTTTCTTAGTTTTATTTCGGGAATATTACTTTGAATGTGTGTGAGCTTTGTATTTCCTTGCTGCTGCTTTGATACTGTCACCGGGTTCATCTTTATATTTTCCTATACTGTCGGGTAGTTGTGGCTGTGGGTGGTAATGGGTGGATAGGGTCATGTCCGAGGGGGTTGGGGCGTGGGGCCGTGGTGGGGGCGGGGGATGGGGAGAGGGCGGGAGTGGGCGGGAGGCCAAGGTTGGGCCGAGGGGGAGGGAGTGGGGGGCGTGTGGATAGCGACGGTAGGCTGAGGGTTGGGTCTTGGAATATAGGGACCCTTCAGGGTAAGTCCGTAGAGCTTGTGAAGATTCTTAGGAAGAGGAGGATCAACCTTGCGTGTGTCCAAGAGACCAAGTGGGTAGGGTCTAAGGCTAGGGATGTGGATGGTTACAAGCTGTGGTACTCTGGGAGCGAGAGGCGTAGGAATGGAGTTGGCATCTTAGTAGATGAAGAGCTTAGAGGTCAGGTAGTGGAGGTGAAGAGGATCAACGATAGGTTGATGACTATTAAGTTGGTCATTCGGGGGTTTACCCTGAACGTGTGTAGTGCTTATGCGCCGCAAGTGGGAGCGGAGGGGGAGGAGAAGATGCGGTTCTGGGAGGCTTTGGAGGAGGTGGTGAGAGGCGTGCCCAGTTCGGAGAAGATTGTTGTAGCAGGGGATTTCAACGGGCACATCGGGGCGCTACCGGGAGGCTTTGGGGATGTGCATGGTGGTTTTGGTTTTGGAGAGAGAAATGAAGAGGGGGCGACCCTATTGGAGTTTGCGAGGGCCTTTGGGCTGGTGGTGGTGAACTCGGGCTTCCCGAAGAAGGACGAGCACCTGATCACTTTTCGGAGCGCGATAGCCAGGACCCAGATTGACTTTTTGTTGCTTAGGAAAGGGGATAGGGCGTTGTGTAAGGACTGTAAAGTCATCCCGAGTGAGAATCTCTCGACCCAACATAGGCTTTTGATTATGGATTTGGGTATAAAGAAGAATAGAAAGAGGAGGAGTAAGGAGTGTAGACCGAGAATTAAGTGGGGCGGCTTGACGCCAGTGAATGCGTGGGAGATAGGGGAGAGGTTGGCGGGCAAGGGGTTGTGGGAGTGTGGGGGGGACGTGGATAGTATGTGGGACAGGGCGGCAAGGTGCATCAGGGAGAATGCAAGGGAGGTGTTGGGTGTTTCTAGGGGCCGGGCCGGTCACCATCGGGGGGATTGGTGGTGGAATGAAGAGGTGGAGAAGAAAGTGGAGACCAAGAAAGAGGCGTATGCTAAGTTGGTGGAAAGTAAGGACGAAGAAGAGAAGCGGGTAAACAGGAAAGAGTACAAGCTAGCAAGGAAGGAGGCGAAGTCAGCGGTCACGGCAGCTAAGACGGCCGCTTTTGAGAGCTTGTATGCAGGGTTACAGGGGAAAGGAGGGGAGAAAAAGTTGTTTAGACTCGCTAAGGCTAGGAAGAGGAAGGGTCGTGACCTCGATCAGGTGAGGTGCATTAAGGGGGAGGACGGTAGAGTGTTGGTGGAGGACGGCCACATAAAGAAGAGATGGCAGTCGTACTTTCATAGGCTCTTGAATGACGAGGGGGACAGAGCTATTGTGTTAGGGGAACTGGAGCACTCAGAGGAGTGTCGGGATTTTAGCTATTGTAGACGTTTTAAGGTAGAAGAGGTTAGACAGGCAGTCCGCAGGATGCGTAGGGGTAGGGCAACGGGGCCGGATGAGATACCGGTGGAGTTTTGGAAGTTCGTTGGAGAGGCTGGTGTAAGGTGGTTGACTGGATTGTTTAATGAAATTTTCAGGACGGCAAAGATGCCCGAGGCGTGGAGGTGGAGTACCATGATCCCTCTCTATAAGAATAAGGGGGACATTCAGAGTTGTAATAACTATAGGGGGATTAAGTTATTGAGTCACTCTATGAAGATCTGGGAGAGAGTGGTCGAGGTGAGGCTGAGACGGATAGTGTCTGTCTCGGAAAACCAGTTCGGATTTATGCCCGGCCGCTCGACGACGGAGGCAATCCACCTGGTACGGAGGTTGGCGGAGCAGTATAGGGAAAGGAAGAAGGATCTGCACATGGTGTTTATCGACATGGAAAAGGCTTACGACAAAGTCCCCAGGGAGGTGCTTTGGAGATGCTTGGAGGTGAGGGGAGTACCGCAGGCATATATCAGAGTAATTAAGGATATGTATGAGGGAGCGAAAACCCAGGTGAGGACGGCGGGAGGAGACTCAGAGCATTTCACTGTCCGGACAGGATTGCATCAGGGATCTACTCTTAGTCCCTTTTTGTTTGCGTTAGTAATGGATGTGTTGACGCGGCGTATTCAAGGGGAGGTGCCGTGGTGTATGCTCTTTGCAGACGATGTAGTTCTGATAGATGAGACTCGAGGGGGTGTAAATGACAAATTAGAGATGTGGAGGCAAACTCTTGAGTCTAAAGGGTTCAAGGTGAGCAGAAGCAAGACAGAGTATGTGGAATGTAAGTTTAATGACGTGAGGCGGGAGAACGAGGTAGTAGTGAAGCTGGAAGCACAGGAGGTATGTAAGAGGGATAAGTTCAAGTATCTCGGGTCCGTGATCCAGAGTAACGGTGAGATTGACGAGGATGTCTCGCACCGTATTGGGGCGGGATGGATGAAGTGGAAACTCGCGTCGGGGGTGCTGTGTGATAAGAAGGTGCCGCCCAAGCTTAAAGGCAAATTCTATAGGGTGGTAGTCCGTCCGGCCTTGCTGTATGGAGCGGAGTGTTGGCCAGTTAAGAACTCCCACATCCAAAAAATGAAGGTGGCAGAAATGCGGATGTTGCGCTGGATGTGTGGACTGACTCGAGGGGATAGAGTTCGGAATGAGACTATCCGGGAGAAGGTTGGTGTGACTTCAGTGGAGTGTAAGATGCGGGAAGCACGATTGAGATGGTTCGGACACGTGAAGAGGAAGGGCATGGATGCCCCGGTCCGTAGGTGTGAGAGGCTAACGTTGGATGGTTTTAGGCGGGGTAGGGGTAGGCCGAAGAAGTACTGGGGTGAGGTGATTAGGCGGGACATGGAACAGTTACAGCTCACCGAGGACATGACCCTAGATAGGAAGGTCTGGAAGACGCGAATTACGGCAGAAGAGTAGGGCCAGATTGGGTCGCTAGTGTAGGGAATTACTTGGTGGGGGTTTTTTTATTTTTTATTTTTTATTCCCGTTATGATTCCGTATTCAGTGTTCCATGCTTATTACGAATCTGTGTGCTTTCCTCTGCTTTCCTCTGTTTTATATTCCTTATGGGTGCCGTATTTATGTTATGTCATCTGCTTCTGTGCTTTACTATGTGTTTGTGTGATATCTTGTGCCTTGAGCCGGGGGTCTTTCGGAAACAGCCTTTCTACTTCATCAGAGGTAGAGGTATGGACTGCGTACATCTTACCCCCCCCAGACCCCACTAAGTGGGAATACACTGGGTTTGTTGTTGTTGTTGTTGATGTGGATGCTGTGTGTTGGTGCAAAATGTTAATTGTCTCATTGTTTTAGAGTCTCAAATTACTTGTTACTTTATATGAATTAGCATATTCCTTGTTAAGTTGCTTTGTTTTTCCTTTTGTTTTTCTTATGTGATTCAATTTCTTTTTCCTGTTTATAATTGATGTGGATATACTTTATAGGCTTTTCTCATTATCTTGTGCTAATTTATTATGATCTAAGGAAGTTATTGCCGTGTTCTTTCTTGTTAAATCCAGATGAATATGAAACGGTACATTGATTGTTTTGTTTTGGAATTTAATGGCAGCCAAAGTTATGTCTATTTTGAAGGTTACTTAGATTGGCCAACACGGTAAGTTTGACACCCAAAGTTGCATTGGTGTTCTAATAGGTTGTTCTGGTGCCACAACTTGTGGTTCCGAGGAGCTTATTGTATATGTAGAGAGACAATATGTTCTGTTTAGCTTTTTATATGTTTGATGATAGTAGCAGCTATTAGGTTTTTGAGTTTTGGTTGGCTAATTTTGTTACTTTACTGTGAGCTTGATTTTATGTAGTGTGAATCTGGTTTGTTTTTCCTTTCCGCAAATTGCTAAAGGTGAAGTTCATTCTTCTAGATGTTGATGTATTGTGGCTCATGCAACAAAAGAACTTGAATTAATTCAACAACTTCTAGTATATTGTTGAAAATCCATTTGTTAGTGCCTGGTTCATCAAACCAGACCCCTAGAGAATCAAGACCATCTGGATAAAATTAATTAATTTAATTAAATATTAATTGTCTAATAGAAATATGTCATGTCATAAATGAGGTGGGTTCAATAGGCAGTTGTTAAATAGAAGGGCAAAATTGACCCAATGGATAGACAAGAAGGGCATTTTAGGCTTAATAGGTAGATGGAGGGCATTTTTGCACCATTTTAGATAGTTGAAGGGCATTTTAGGCCCTTTCCCGTAATCAAAATGAACTATCAAAGAAGTATGTTTATCAACTTTTTAAAGAAATAAAGATGAAGCAAAGTTTAGAACCATGTTCTCCAATTTCACGGAGTGTCCTTAAGGAATTAATTCCCCTCAAGTACCCGAGGTTACAGAATTTTTCCTCCCAAGATAAAATGGCTCACAATCTAAAGGTAGCGGTACCTCAAACTTTCAGATTCATCGAACACACAACGGATGATGATCACAAAGAGTTTTAAGAAGAATGATGCTTTTCAACTCTTAAAAATCGTTCCTATACCTGAGGAAAAGTTCAGGTATTTATAGCCATTAGGTGTCCCTTCGAAAAGAAAGCAATGGTTCTTGAAAAGAGGCATCATTTCTGAACATTCACGTAACCTACGCCCGGACTATGCTGGACCTGCGGCCGCACGTCACCTACGCCCGGACTATGCTAGACCTGCGGCCGGTGGACTTGCAGCCGCAGGTCGCCAGGTGTGCGCACAGGTCACTTTTCTGCGCGAAACAGTATGCCTTTTACCTCGAAGGGTTGCGTCCCTTCGAAGTGCAAGTCGCCAAGTGTGCGCACAGGTCACTTTTCTGCGCAAAACAGTGTGCCTTTTACCTTGAAGGGTTGTGTCCCTTCGAAGTGCGTTGTGCATGGCGTCCGAAATGCGTCCACATATATAGAGAAACATTTCCATTGGATTTTTGGATCATCATTTCACTTGGTTTCCAAGTTTCAAATAAACTTTAACCAAAAAATTAATCAAAGCCAAAACCGAGCGACGACGATGGCGCGAGGCATCTCTTTTTTCTTGCCTCACTATCCATTTGAAGGTGTGTTTCTTAATAAAAACACATTAAGGTTGCTTTCTCCCACCAATGTGAGAGAACTAGACTTTCCTAAATTGAAAGCTCACTTTCCCTCCAAATCATTCCCTCCATTTTTTATTCACATGCCCAACTTGAACCCAACTGTAGTTACTCCAAATAGTAGATATCCTATAGTGATTGAACTAAAACGTGACAGTAAATGGGCGTAGAGCCAGAAACTAAAACTAAATAATTGAGTCAATTCCTTATATTGTCACTCAACTTAGGAAAATGTCCCACTAAAGTCATTTATCCTTTTTTTGTTCCAATAATATCATCCAAGTTTGTGCATTTTCCTTACAAACTAATAATTATTAAAAGTGACTCAAAAAATTACCAAAATAGTCCATCAAGTTTGAAATTTGAATTTAAATAGTCCTTATTTTTTACATGAAATATTAATAGGCCTCCAATTATTTTTACTTTTGTACTTCTTAAATTAGTTTTAAATATATTTTATCAATAAGTGCATAATATAATTTAAAAAGACACATCATAATATTAAAAACGAATTAAAAAGAAAAAAGATGTTAAATTAGAGCTTAAAATAGGTAGTTATATTTTAAAGAAAATAAATAAGAAGTACATTTATTGTCCAAATTGGTAAATGTATTCAGTTTTAACAGCCAAGTTGACGAGGCGATATAATTTTCTCTGAAATAATATCACAAGACGGATAAAAACAATATTGAAACATTAAAATATTTTTAAGTTACGAAATGGTTATATAAAATCACCTAATTTTATTTGATAGTGAATGATTGATGTTATTATCATGGTATCCGTTAATATCCATTATTTTTTTAAATAAAAATCCTTTAAAATATTTACATATAGTTCTTCTACTAGCTAGAGACCCTAGTTTGTTTGTTTTTTATTTGCAGGAATTCATCATCTCTTTTTCGACAATAATTTGGAGTAGAAGAAACTAACAACTAACTTGAACTATTTTATCAAAAATAAAGGCTAATCCTAAAATGACTAAATATAGAACATTATTTTATTATTGAATTCCTACGTTTCCAAATAAACACAGTACATATAAACTTATTTCTAATAATTTTAATTGTAATTTTTGGTGAAAGTCGTTAAATTTAATATCGCAGTTAGAAGTTGAAAGAAAATTGAACTCACTAAGTTTTATAGTTGAAAGGTTATTTATATTTCATATTGTTAACTAATAAGGTTTATTTAAATTTAAATTCAAATTACAGGACTTTTTTTATTATTTTTCTCTCATCTTTTGAGTCACTTTTAGCAATTATTGATTTTTAAGAAAAATGCATAAAGTTGGATGAAATTATTGAAACAAAAAAAAAAATCACTATAATAAATATTTTCCTAAGTTGAGTGACAATATGAGGAATTTACTCTAAATAGATTGATTTCCCCATTTTTATATGAAATTGAATGTTTAAATTGTTTCCATTTCAGCCATGTAAAATTAGTTCCACTTTTGAAAAATGAACTACCTTTCATCCTTACCTCTGAATATTCGCTTTGCCTTTTCCCACTCGTAGATAAAGTTTAAATTCAAGGACTTAATTACTATCTTCGTTGTTACAATTTAACGTAACATAAGCACAATGGCTTAAACCTTTAATACAGTGGTCATATAATTCAACATGATCGTGAGTAAGTATCATCGTCGCCCCATGTCAAAATGAATATCCACATGATTGGTCAAACACGTGAAAATTCTTTTTGATAATGATGGCGGTGAGGTTCAATCCTGGGATCTCTGACTACTCCGACAACACATTGAAGTACGTGACCATTCTTCAACTGAAAAAACTGTGAGAGAGAACACGCAAGGATTTCTAAAATGAAAGCAAAGCATGCAGTTCAAAAGAAGTAAACTAAATTATGAGAGATGATATGGTTACCTCAGTTCTAATGGTGCGTCTATTGAGGAAAGGGCCAAGAGGGAATGGAAATCCAGTGAAATTGAGGTAAAATCTTCCCCCACTAACACCAGACTCATTGCTTTGTTCGGAAGCTCTACTACCAGTAGTAGCAGATACTAGCAAACAAACATCATTTCCAGCTTTGTTTCTTCTGGTTTTTAGCTGTAAACTGATGCCCTTTATTGGAAACCCACTACTGAAATTGGATCCAAATTCCCTAGAAGATGATGTGCAATGTAAAACTGTAGATTTTGTTGACGTCGAACCCATGGATGCTACCATTGTTTCTTTCTTACCAATTAACAGAGGTTCTCTACTGGATCTGTATATCTGTACGGAAGTTGATGGTGGGTAGCACTTGCGACACGTGGACGATCCATGTTAGATTGTCCTGCTTGGTATTTTTATAATTTTCGGTGGACGACAATAATAGCCCGGAAAATTTATGCAAGTTTCTAGAAATATCACCTCTCACCGCTAGGGCTGCACATAAAATCTCAAAAATCAAATTACCGAATCGAATCGAAAAGTTTAATAATTAGCGTTAGATAATTTGGTATTTAGTATAATATTTGGGAGTAAAATTTTAACATTTCAATTTTCGAAATTAAATTTGGTTCAAGATATTAATACTATTTAGTATTCGGTATTTACCGAATATCAAATTTATATTATATATATAATATACATATAACCAACCCAATAAAAAATAGTATTAGTCACTCCAAAAAAATTCTTGAAACTGAATAATATATTCGTAAAAAGAAATAAAAAGAATACTAAATAAGGTTTCAATTAAATATACTATTTGAGGTTTATTTGCACTTCTCCAACTTTAATATGGTAAAATCAAATACCGTACCGAACCAAAATTTAATTTATCGATTATTGAATTATCGAACGGATATTCATAAGTATGGTATGTGGTATCGATGCTCAAATACTGATTACCGAATCCAAATTTTAAAAATACCAAACTAAATACCGTACGTCCACCCCTACTCATCGGAGATTTTTTATCAGCTAAACTACATAAATCACCGTGGCTTAATTTTTTATCCCTTATAAGAATAGTCTTGTAAAACTAATCTCTTTCTTTTCTTTATAAAATACAATTATCTATTTGTCCGTTAATATTTCAAATATTTCTAAACAACTCTTTCAAATTTTATTTTTTCTCATTTTTAGTTTACTTTAACTTTTATCGTTTTTTTTTTTCTCTTTTTTCTTTTTTAGTATTTTTCAATACTTACTTTTTTTTCCTCTCAACTTCTATTTTTTTAAAAATTTATTTTTATTAATCTTTATTTTTTTTTCTTTTTAGTTTTTCTCAACTCTTGTTTTCTCTTCCTTTTCTCTTCTCAACTTCAATTTATTTTTTAATTTTTTCCTTTTTATTTCTTTGATTTTTATTTTTTCTCTTTTTTAAAATTCTTTTCAATTTTTATTTTTGTTTTGTCTTTTTATTTTATTTTTTTCTCAACCTTAATTTTTTCTTTTTCCCTCGCTGCTTCTATATTTTTTTTTATTTTCTTTGATTTTTTAAAAAGTATTCTTTTTTCATAATTTTTATTATTTTTTTCTTTTCTTCGATTTTATGTGCAATAGTTGACATTACCATATTGTAGAGGCAAGACTTATAACTTCCAGACAAGAAGTTATATTTCATTGACAATAGTTTACACTATCGCATTGTGTTTTGATTTATGAGATGTTCTATAACTCTTACTTTAGAGACACTCAAGGACTTTCAAACAACAAATTATGTCCCACGGGCAAGAGTTGACTCTATCGCGTTATATTTTTATTTATGAAATGTTCTACAACTCTTATCTTAGAGGCAAGACTAAGTTCAAGGACTTTCAAACAATAAATTATGCCCCACGGGCAAGAGTTGATACTACCATGTTATGTCTTCATTTATGAGATATTCTACAACTCTTGCCATAGAGGTAAGACTTAGCTCAAAGATTTTCAAACAACAAATTATGACTCAGGGGCAAGAGTTGACACTACCACGTTATGTCTTATTTATGAGATGTTTTATAACTCTTATGACAAGACTTAGCTCGAGAACTTTCAAACAATAAATTATGCCTCACGGGCAAGAGTTGATACTACCACGCTATGTTTTCATTTATGAGATGTTTTACAACTCTTGCCTTAGAGGCAAAACTTATCTCAAGGACTTTCATACAACAAATTATGTCCCACAGGCAATAATTGACACTAGCATGTTATGTTTTCATTTATGAGATATTCTACGACTCTTGCCTTCAGGGCACGACTTATCCCAAGAATTTGCAAACAAGTTACGTACATTGGACAAGAGTCAACACCAACATATTATGTTTTTTACTTATGAAATATTCTATAACTCTTGTCCTAGTGGTATGACTTAGCCCAAGGACCATCAAATGACAAGTTATGTCCCATGAATAAGAGTTAACACAACCATATTGTGTATTAATTTATGAGAAATTTTATAACTTTTTCTGAGACAAGACTTAGATCAAGGGCTTTCAAGCAATAAGTTGTGCCCTATAGGCAAGAGTTGACATTACCACATTGTGTTTTGATTTATGAGATATTCTATAACTTTTGACTTAGAGGCAAAGTTTAATCCAAGGACTTTCCTACAACAAGTCACACCTCATGGGTAAGAGTTGACACTTCACATTATGTTTTGATTTATGAGATGTTCTATAACTCTTGACTTAAAGGCAAAACTTAGCCCAAGGACTTTTAAACAACAAGTTACGCTCTATGAATAAGATTTGTGTCTTGATGTATGAGATGCTTTATAAATCAAGAACTTTCAAACAACAAGCTATGTCCCATTGGTAAGAGTTGGCACTACTACATTATGTCTTGATTTATGAGGTTTTATATAACTCTTGCCTTAGAGGGAGGAATTAGTCCAAAGACTTTCAAACAACAAGTTGCGCCCCACTGGCAAGAGTTGACACTACCATATCATGTTTTGATTATGAGATATTCTATAACTCTTGCCTTAAAGGCAAGACTTAGCCGGCAAGTTACGCCCCATAGACAAGAGTTGACACTATCATATTATGTCTTGATTTATGTGATGCTCTATTAGTCTTGCTTCTAAGACAATGACTTAGCTCAAGCACCTCCCAAAAGAACAAGTTACGCCCAATGGACAAGTGTTGACTACAACATTGTTTTTTGATTTATGACTCAAGGATTTTCAAACAACAAGTTATGCTACACAAGCAGGACTTGCACTATCATATTGTGTCTTGACTTATGAGTTGTTCTATAATTTTCTCCTTAGAGACAAGACTTATCCCAAAGGATTTCCTAACAATAAGGCATGCCCTTAAATTTGCTTTGATGATAAAAAAAAAAAGATTTCTTTAAAGATTATCGAATCTTTTATTTATTAGCAAAATATAATAGAAGTTGAGAAATAAGGGAAAAAAGAACAAGCAAAATAAAGAAATAAAAAAAAAGAGATAGAGAAAAAAAGACAAAAAAAAAAGAAAAAGTTAAGAAAAAAAATAGAAGAATAAATTATTAAAAAAAGAAAAAAAGATTGAGAAAAACAAACATGAGAATTTTTTTTGAGAAAAATGAAAAAATAAAAATAAGAAATGATAGAAAATTAAAAAAAATAAAGATTAAGATCAATAAATTGAAAAAAAAAAAAAGAAGAAAGAAATAAATAATGTTTGAGGAAAAAAGGACAAAAGATAAAAAAAATAAAAGTTGAGACAAATAATTAAAAAAAAGTTAAGGTAAAAAATTAATAAAAACAGAAATAGAAGTTGAGAGATAAATGAGAATGAAAAGTTTAAAAATATTTGAGGTGTAGAGGGGCAAAAATATACTTGTACTATACATAAAAAAGAAGGAAGGCTAATGTCACGATCCGAGGCTGCCCCTTAGTCGTAACACGGTGCTTAGAATCAAAACTGATTCCAAACTAACCATGTACTGGCATGATACTTGAGCAACTGATTTAAAATGTATATACAAGCTAAATTTGCTGAGTGGAAGTATAATCATAAGAAAATCTGAATGAATGTAATACTGATAAAGTTTACAACATAATAAATCTGAAGGAAGAATTTGAATTACATATCATGACTAAATGATTATATATGAAGCCTCTACTATACTGACTATAGATAGTTGGGGCATGCCTCCAACTACACTAATCAATACATATGGATAATCAAAATACAACACATGAATTGCAATAGACTGGAGTCCCCGAAATAAGAAAACTCATCACCTGCTGGCTGAATGCTGAGAACTGTCTGACCCTAGTATGTGGACTACATTTGGTACCTACATTATGAAGGAATGTATCCACAAAGGCATATATGTGATCAGTATATTGGAATGTACTGAGTATATGGAGACATGCACTAAATCATAAAAATATTCAAAATATGCTTTACAACTAAGGATATAAGTTATTGACTAAAATATGCATTTAAAACATGGTTGTACATGAAAACGGTAAGTTATAGTGAAATTTATAAGTTCATAAGTTGAAAATAATTTCTTAGCTAGGAAGCGGTAGAAACATGAATACAGTATGCAAATCTCATATAATACTGAATATGCTGTAAAACTGAACTGAGGATCATGTATGGATACTGAGCATGAAAACATGAACATATAAAATTGAGAATGCAAGACCAAGTATAGCATGTACTGACATGATCTGAATAACATGAATAGTCTGTAAAATTGATTGTATAATTACTGAAATCTTATTACTTGGTCAAGAAAACCTGAACTGACGTAAACTGAATACTAACTGAAACTATAGGAGCTATCATGTAACGACATAAACCATGTGAGCTATTATGTAGTCCAACATCTGACCCACATTGAGGAGGGTTGTTCTATCTTTGCCATTGAAGTAGAACCTGAACTGGAGTGATCACAAAACTGAGCCCATATTGGGCAAGGGGAAACACTCTCTGGCGAGGCCCCAAAACCTACAGTGACACGTAGTTTTTGGGGAAGTAGGATGCGTTGAACCCATACTTCCCACTCAATGCTAAATCATACTCTAAACTAAAAGACACTAAAATACTAACTGGTGCATGCACTGATAACTGATATGCTCAAGTCATGGTATTTTGAAAACAATAGTGCATACAGATTCAGAATTAATTTTAAGCATGTAAACTGATAGTGGTAAACATGATCATAAAAAATTAAGTTTAACAATAAAATCATGAGTTGACTGATCATGACACATGTATTCAAATATAAATCATGGAATTAGAGTTTACCCGCGTAAGAATATCGGTTTGATTTTTAGTTAAAAAAAATGCGGAGTGTTACATTATCTTCCCTTAAAATCATTCATCCTCGAATGATGGGTAGAAACTTATTAAAACTTTAGTAGTATAGAATAAAGCACACATGACATGTCTTCTAATGGAGGATGTAGTTGAGTTGAAACATTAAAACTCTTATCACAAAACTAATTTCTAAGATGACTTGACTTTACTAACTATAAAGAGTTGATTCATGCTGAGAGTTTAGAACTCACTTGAAATGTTCATGATACGATCATACATATACAACTAAGAAGTGATAACTAATGCAACAAAATCACAAAAGTTACTATGGAGAAAATAAAGTACGTAACTTCTTATTAGGAATTATTCCCAATAAAACACGTATAGGAATCAAAAGAAAAGGGCTTTATGGCATCACCAAATACATTATGTAAGAACGAATCATGAGACAATAAAACTAGGGTCGTACAAGGGGTATTACACTGTATGAGTTAGAATTCTTGAAAAACTGAGATCATTCACTATACACTTGTGAACTGAATCATGACTAAATATCTGAATCGTAGACATAATGCGTGGACTAAACTGAATTCACAATTTTCATGGACATGAATGAATTACCTCATGGAATAGTCATACTCATGAAACTTCAAATAGTAAGACTTGATGGAAAAAAGGAAAACTATAGGAGATTATCTTGTCTGATTGCTAAACTGAATTGATGGCTATACAGATTAACTCATACTAAAACTTCATACTCAATTAGAGTATTTCTTCAACACTCTTGCTAAGAAGGTATAATAACATTAGGGATCAAAGAATACTTGGGCATGTTCTGAATAAGATATATGAATAAGGAATCTCAATATGGCTATAACTCTGCAATATGAAACATAGGCCTATAAAACATAAGTTAGGATAGAATTTCTAGGCCTTAAACAATGCAACTGCTAACTTTCAAGCTTAGCCAAACTTATTAAATACTCCTCAACTATACTTTTTTCTTTAAATAACATGCTCATTTGATTCAACTTATAATTCTTATATGGGTACATATATCTACTTCAGCCCAAGTCTGAGTTGAACTACATACTCCTGCCATGTTCAAGACTAACTCGAAATTACAAAGTGCCACACATAACACCATACCACTAGTCTAAGTCATTAATTCAATACCCCATGCGTGTTTAACAACTCTCATCTCAAGAATAATTCTTCTTACTACTTCAACAACTAAATTCAACATCTTACTATGAATTCACCAGTATACAATGCACCCATCCACTTATATACCAACATAATATTCTAGCCTATCATTATAAACACATATAAACTTCTGGTCAACCAACCCACCTAGAAACTTTTACAACGTTATCTAATACCTCTATCAATACTTCTATGCACTATCCCCAAGAAAACATACATGAAATTTCAAATAACCATGGCATATATCAAAAGCTCTACTTCAATGTTTCTTCAAACTTATAGCCTTACATAGAACAAGCATACAACGATTTTTTCCTAATACGAAATATTTATTCTCTTCCATCTAAATAATTATTCATCACCACTATCTTGACATACAGAGAGGTTAGTGAAAGGTTAGAACATGAGGATCTGAAGCATGAAAGAATACTATACATAACTTGGACACTTAATTGAGGCCCCAGGAATAGAGTATCCACGGCATGGATTCACTAAAGAGATCTAAACTGAGGACATACATGACATAATCTGAATTTTCCTGATCATTAAGAGTGTAGCATGAGTACCTAGAGATGAACATACTGTAAAGTATGAGTACATGAGTCATGAGTTGCATGACCTGAGTTTGGAGTTCATAAATTCATGGAATATGATTTGTACTTCTGAGTGAGCTAGAACTCCTTATACTATGAACTAAGAACGTACATAATTCGATGGAAAGAGCATGAAGATAAGCTATGATCATAGAGCTGACTTGTAAGGCATGAGTAGATGTTGTGATGATTAAAGCACAAAAATTTGTACCAGGATAAGAATGGGTTGGCCATTTTCCTTCCCTACTGATATTCTGCAATACTGGCATCACGCTACAATTTGAGAGCCTAACTTGGCTTCTTGTTCTATTATCTCCCCTTTATCTTTAACCCATCATTCTAAGTATGTGGATCCTTTTAATAAACTTTAAATTGAACTGCAGTCATTTTACACTAGAGTTTGAGATATAAAAATACACATAAATACTAAACTCACCCTGAAAGATTGTACCTAAAAATGTTAAATCCATTACTAATACTTCCTTTTGAGATAGAACTCTTAACTTTTGATAACCCCAATAGTCATAATATAACAACCTAAACACTGACTAACTTAGAATTTTTAGGAGTATCACCATACCCTGAGTTTACACCATCTAGAATTTTAACTTTTCTTTCTATTATATCAATCATCTAAGATTTAAACTTAGATTCTAACACTTAACATGAATATTCCTAATCTTTTAACGAACTATACTAACTTCATTCTTGAACACTTCCTTAATATATACTATTATTATCTTTCTTTAGCTTTAGCAATCATCATCACATACTTACACTTTTATTGACAATATACTTGCCTCACTAAACATATAATCTGCTTCTTTTTCTTCATAGCCTACTCATATCACATCTTTAAGCTTATATTTTCTCCTAAACCATGAGAATTACCATTACACCAACTTACCCAACATCAAAAACCTATAACCCATAACTTAGCTGGTAAGAACATCTTATACTACATGGCCTCATTCATACTTAACAACTCAAGGGTACTATTAAAGAATACATATTGTTAAAACTTAGAAATAATACAATCACATATCACCTTGGGTACACCTCTAGATTATACCCATATCATCTTACTTAATTTCAAATCAATAAACTTAAATTCTTGCATACATTGTTTCAAGTCTAATGATTCACCATTCATATAACCTTATTAATACATAATCTACTAAATTCAGATAAAAATTATCCCCACTTTACTGCTGCTAAACTTCTGGGTACATATTTCTAACTCTAGATCATATGATGCCATAAGATTCTGAGAAGGGATTTGAAAGCACATCTGACTTCAGCTCAATGCATAATTTTTCATGATCATGAATAAAATCCTTCGTAATTTGGAACATAAAAGCACTGGTGGGATACTTTTTGATCCAACATCTAATCCCATAGTTGTCTGCGGGGACTGTCTGAGAAAAGTCTATTGATAGGAATTTAAGTTTCACTAGTTCTGTTATCTTGAAAATAAGGTAGAGTTGACTGAATGGAGCAAGATGAGAATCTATATACGTTTCGTAGAGAACATCTCTATAGCACGATCTGAGATATAAAAGAAGGAAAATATTTCTTAAGTGCCCTGTAGCCTCTTAGAGAAAAACATAGACGTCTTCATGCCGTTCCGCAAGACTCTGCTAGATACAACTTCATAAACACCTTAGAACACTTGAAATCTGTGCTTTGATACCAAGTTTTTCACAGCCCGAGGCTGCCCCCTAGTCGTAACACAATACCTAGAATCACAAGTGATTACAAACTAACCCGTGTACTAGCATGATACTTGAGAAACTGATTTAAAATGTATATATAAGTTAAATTTGCTGAGCAGAAGTATAACTATAAGAAAATCTAAATGAATGTAACATTGATAAAGTTTACAACATAATAAATCTGAAAGAAGAATTTGAATTACATATCATTACTCTGACTGACTATCTATAAAGCCTCTACTATGCTGACTATAAATAGCTGGGATATGCTTCCAACTACCACTAATCAGTACATATGGATAATTAAAATATAACACATGAACTGTAATGGACTGGAGTCCCCAAAATAAGAAAACTCATCACCTACTAGCTGAATGCTGAGAACTGTATGACCCTGGTGTGTGGACTACATCTGGTGCCTATATTATGAAGGAATGTAGCCACAAATGCATATATGTAGTCAATATGTTGGAATGTACTGAGTATATGGAGACATGCACTAAATTATGGAAATATTCAAAACATGCTTTACAACTAAAGATATAAGCTATTTAATAAAATATGCATTTAAAATATGGTTGTACATAAAAATGGTAAGTCATAGTAAAATTTATAAGTTCATAAGCTGAAAACAATTTTGTAAGTTGGGAAACTATAGAAACATGAATAACAACAACAAACCCAGTGTATTCCCACCTAGTGGGGTCTGGGGGGGTAAGATGTACGCAGTCCATACCTCTACCTCTAAAGAAGTAGAAAGGCTATTTCCGATAGACCCCCGGCTTAAGGCACGAGATACCACACAAACACCTAGTAAGACACAGCACAAGATTACATAACATAAGTACGGCACCCAGAAGTAATATAAAACAGAGGAAAGCACACAGATTCGTAATAAAACATGGACCGCAGAATCATAACAGGAATAAAACCCCCACCAAGTAATTCCCTACACTAGTGACCCAAACTGGCCCTAGTCCTCTGCCTTAATTCGCATCCTCCAGACCTTCCTATCTAGGGTCATGTCCTTGGTGAGCTGTAACTGCTCCATGTCCCGCCTAATTACCTCACCCCAGTACTTCTTCGGCCTACCCCTACCCCGCCTAAAACCATCCAACGCTAGCCTCTCGCACCTACGGACCGGGACATCCATTCCCCTCCTCTTCACATGTCTGAACCATCTCAATCGGGCTTCCCGCATCTTGCACTCCACTGGAGTCACACCAACCTTCTCCCGGATAGTCTCATTCCAAACTCTATCCCCTCTAGTCAGCCCACACATCCAGTGCAACATCCGCATTTCTGCCACCTTCATTTTTTGGATGTGGGAGTTCTTAACTGGCCAACACTCCGCTCCATACAACATGGCCGGACGGACTACTACCCTGTAGAATTTGCCTTTAAGCTTGGACGGCACCTTCTTATCATACAGCACCCCCGACGCGAGCTTCCACTTCATCCACCCCGCCCCAATACGGTGCGAGACATCCTCGTCAATCTCACCGTTACTCTGGATCATGGACCCGAGATACTTGAAACTCTCCCTCTTACATACCTCCTGTGATTCCAGCTTCACTACTACCTCATTTTCCTGCCTCACGTCATCAAACTTGCATTCCACATGCTTTGTTTTGATTCTGCTCACCCTGAACCCTTTAGACTCAAGGGTTTGGCTCCACACCTCTAATTTGTCACTCACACCCCCTCGAGTCTCATCTATTATAACTACATCGTCTGCAAAAAACATACACCACGACACCTCCCCTTGAATACGCCGCGTCAACACATCCATCACCAACACAAATAAAAAGAGACTAAGAGTAGATCCCTGATGCAACCCTGTCAGGACAGTGAAATGCTCTGAGTCTCCTCCCGCCGTCCTCACCTGGGTTTTCGCTCCATCATACATATCCTTAATCGCTCTGATATATGCCAGCGGTACTCCACTCACCTCCAAGCATCTCCAAAGCACCTCCCTGGGGACTTTGTCGTAGGCCTTCTCCAGGTCGATAAACACCATGTGCAGGTCCTTCTTCCTTTCCCTATACTGTTCCACCAACCTCCGTACCAGGTGAATTGCCTCCGTCGTCGAGCGGCCAAGCATAAATCCAAACTGGTTTTCTGAAATAGACACTATCCGTCTCAGCCTCACCTTGACCACTCTCTCCCAGATCTTCATAGAGTGACTCAATAACTTAATCCCCCTATAGTTATTGCAACTATGGATGCCACCCTTATTCTTATAGAGAGGGATCATGGTACTCCATCTCCAAGCCTCGGGCATCTTTGCTGTCTTGAAGATTTCATTAAACAATCCAGTCAACCACCTCACACCAGCCTCTCCAACGAACTTCCAAAACTCCACCGGTATCTCATCCGGCCCCGTCGCCCTACCCCTTCGCATTCTGCGAACAGCCTGTCTAACCTCTTCTACCTTAAAACGTCTACAATAGCTAAAATTCCGACACTCCTCTGAGTGCTCTAGTTCCCCTAACACAATAGCTCTATACCCTTCGTCATTCAAGAGCCTATGAAAGTACGACTACCATCTATTCTTAATGTGGCCGTCCTCCACCAATACTCTACCGTCCTCCTCCTTAATGCACCTCACCTGATCGAGGTCACGACCCTTCCTCTCCCTAGCCTTAGCGAGTCTAAACAACTTTTTCTCCCCTCCTTTCCCTTTTAGCCCTGCATACAAGCTCTCAAAAGTGGCTGTCTTAGCTGCCGTGACTGCCGACTTAGCCTCCTTCCTCGCTAGCTTGTACTCTTTCCTGTTTACCCGCTTCTCTTCTTCGTCCTTACTCTCCATCAACTTGGTATACGCCCCTTTCTTGGTCCCCACTTTCTTCTCCACCTCTTCATTCCACCACCAATCCCCCCGATAGTGCTCGGCCCGGCCCCTAGAAACACCCAACACCTCACTTGCATTCTCCCTGATGCACCTAGCCGCCCTATCCCACATACTATCCACGTCTCCCCTACACTCCCACACCCCCATTCCCGCCAACTTCTCCCCTATCTCCTACGCATTCACTGGCGTCAGGCCACCCCACTTAATTCTAGGTCTACACTCCTTATTCCTCCTCTTTCTATTCTTCTTTATACCCAAATCCATAACCAAGAACCTATGCTGGGTCGAAAGATTCTCACTTGGGATAACCTTACAGTCCTTACACAACACCCTATCCCCTTTTCTACTCAACAAAAAGTCAATCTGGGTCCTGGCTATCGCACTTCGAAAGGTGATCAGGTGCTCGTCCTTCTTCGTGAAGCCTGAGTTCACCACCACCAGCCCAAAGGACCTCGCAAACTCCAATAGGGTAGCCCCCTCTTCATTTCTCTCCCCAAAACCAAAACCACCATACATATCACCAAAGCCTCCCGGTAGCGCCCCGATGTGCCCGTTGAAATCTCCTACTACAATAATCTTCTCCGAGCTAGGCACGCCTCTCACCACCTCCTCCAAAGCCTCTCAAAACCGCATCTTCTCCTCCCCCCCGATCCCACTTGCGGCACATAGGCACTACACACGTTTAGGGTAAACCCCCGAATGACCAGCTTAATAGTCATCAACCTATCGTTGATCCTCTTCACCTCTACTACCTGACCTCTAAGCTCTTCATCTACTAAGATGCCAACTCCATTCCTACGCCTCTCGCTCCCAGAGTACCACAACTTGTAACCATCCATATTCCTAGCCTTAGACCCTACCCACTTGGTCTCCTGAACACACGCAATATTGATCCTCATCTTCCTAAGAATCTTCACAAGCTCTATGGACTTACCCTAAAGGGTCCCTATATTCCAAGACCCAACCCTCAGCCTATCGTCACTATCCTCACGCCCTCCACTACCCCCCCTCCCGCGGTTAAACCTTGGCCTCCCTCCCCCTCCCGCCCTTCCCTCATCCCCCGCCCCCACCACGGCCCCATGCCCCAACCCCCTTGGACATGACCCTATCCACCCATTACCGCCCACAGCCACAACTACACGAAAGTATAAGAAACTATAAAGATAATATAAAGGTATACAGATATAAACGATGGTAGCAGCAAGAAATACAAGGCTCATACAAATTCAAAGAAATACTCCAGAAACAAAACTATACTCAATTAGGGGGCAAACACCACTAGACTCAAAACCCACAGCCCCAAATACAGATTCCCGAGCCGATAACCCAATCCAACGTAGTGCAAGAAATGACCACAACAACAGCAATAACAGACAACAGAGCATGATGATGAACATGTTGTAAAACTGAACTGAGGCTCATATATGGATACAGAGCATGAAAATATGAACATGTAAAATTGAGAATATAAAACCAAGTATAGCATGTATTGACAGGATCTAAATAACATGAATAGTCTGCAAAATTGATTGTATAATTACTGAAATCTTATTACTTGGTCAAGAAAACCTGAACTGAGATAAACTGAATACTGGCTAAAACTGTGGGAGGTATAATATAACCGACATAAACCATGTGAGCTATCATGCAGTCCAATTCCTGACCCACGTTGATGAGCGTTGTTTTATTTTTACCATCGTAGTAAAACCTTAACTGGAGTGGTCATTAAACTGAGCCCATGTTGGGCAAGGGGAAACACTCTCTGGTGAGGCCCCTAAACTTATGGTGGCACGTAGTTTCTTGAGAAGTAGGATGAGCTGAATCAATGCTAAATCCTACTCTCAATTGAAAGACACTGAAATACTAATTGGTGCATACACTGATAATTGATAAGCTCAGTTCATGACATTTTGAAAACAACAGTGCATACAAATTCTAAAGTAATTATAAATATGTAAACTGATAGTGTTCGACATGATCATAACAAATAGAGTTTAACAATAAATCATGAGTTGACTGACTCATTACTTAAAAGGTCTGAAATATAAGTAAACATGTAGGTATCAGGTGTTCATAACCCGCCAACACTGAATGATTATAAAACGTCAATAAAAACACTTAGAACAGTGAAGTAAGATCATAATTCAAAGACCCAAAATATCATATATTTTAATAGTCTGATTAGTTTCATGAATTTAAATATGGGAATGAGTTAACGTTGAGAAAATATCATGTTTATACAGTTTAAAGCATTATTTGAGAATTTTGACATGATGTTATCTAAACATGACCTAGGGTTTTTGAACTTCAAGTATGTAGGAACATGATTCACATGGGATAAAATTATTAACATGGCGTGAATGTAAAACTAATGAGAAAACATGGATAAATTTCATAATTTACTTGAAAGTTGATCATAATTAGAGTAAAATTCATACTTGAATCAAAAAGAGGGTTTTTGGGCCCAATGGGTGAAAGGAACCCATTGATGAATACCCCACATACCTCAATCACTTAAATTCTTGAAGAAAACTTGAACTTGGAACTTAGATTCTTGAGTTATTAAGAAATGAAACTTGACTTTTGTTCTTGAGAAGAAAAGAGGGGTTTTGAATCATGTATTGGACGTTTCGGGTTAAGAGAATGTAAATAACGTGTTTTAATACCCCTTCATTCATTTAAGAATGATTAGGGATGGTTTAGGGGGGTAAAATGAGTTGAGCATCCTTAAACTAAGTCAAAATGAAAAATTTTTGGCACTGTACTTTTGCTGGGCGGCGCATAGCCAAAGCACACCTGAGGGTGTGCAGCGCACAACAAAAGCGCATCCTATCCAGTGGATATTGTCATTTTTCATACGATGCACGACCTTATCATGGTCATAACTTTTCGCTCGGGTATCGGATTAAGACGAAATTGATATCATTGAAAAGATAATTTAATTATGTATAATTTGGTGGGTCTTGAGATGGAAAATTACACATATATAAATAGTTATACATGTTCAAATATGAAATTTGTAGAATCGAATACCAAAATTTTGTTGAATCAAAGGCTCTTAGCTTAACTTTGCTATAAATGATTCATATGTACATTTTTCCAATTCATAAGCACTTTTCAAACTAGGCTAATGATCTGACACATGTATTCAAATACAAATCATGGAATTATAGTTTACACACGTAGGAACAACGATTCGATTTCTAGCTAAAAAATGCGGGGTGTTACAGCTAATCTGTAGAGACTTTTCTTATGCAGGTCAAAAATCCAAAGCCACCCACTATTTGGGTTATCCCATGTAATTTCCTAGTTTTTATTACCTACTCTGTGAGTCCGGTGCCTAAATATACTACAATAGTTATAAAGTAACAAAAATATGTCATGTTTTTTTTTTAAAATAAAATATAGAGGGGTTGTTTGATAGGGTATATTAGGAGAAATAGTTCATTTATAATGTATGATATTATTTAATAATATGTTTGATAGAATTTTGGACCTACGTATAACTAATACACCTTTCATTTGGTGGTATTAGTAATACATAAGATTTAATACCATGAGATTAATATATGTAAAGATAAAAATATCCGTCAAATTCTTTTAAGTATTTTTCAAAATTATTTTCTTGGTTTATTTTTTATATTTTACTAATAAATTTACTTAGATAAATTTGCCTACAAATTTTATTATTTAGAGAGAGTTGTTCATTACTAAATAAAATTCAATATCAATTGATACGATATTTGAAATATGAGTTGTTTATTTACCCTCAAATTATTTAAGTGAGGATATAAAAAAAACACTTCTAAGAATAAATAATAGAGTTTTTTTTAAAAAAAATACACAAAGGTATGGAGGGTATTTTTATAAAAAAGATAATAATTTTAAAGAAATAAGGCAATACAAATTATTTTTAATATATTAAACCAAACATTAGATAAAAAATAAGCTCACTATTACTAATTCAATATTACTACTGCATTACTAATACACTCTATTCAACACTATTCTTATACACACTACCAAACGACCTTAAATAGTCTTAAACTCTTAATACACAAATTATATGCGCTATATAACTTTAACTTTTAATGGACTGAAGTTAACAAAAAACGACCCTAGATAGTCTTATAGTCTTAATGCACAAATTATATGCGCTATAATAGAAAGGAGGTCTTATTACCTCCTTGAACTATAACGAAAGTTGTTGAGACAAAACTCAATTTAAAGGAGATTTTATTATCCTCTAAATATTTTAAAGTGCAATAAATACACCATTCAGTGCTGATGTGACACAAAGAGTGTGTTCGCTCTCTTGGAAGTAAGTGAAGGACGAAAAATGAGGCAAAAATCTAATCAATATGGACACATATCCCTTTCTAATTGAATATTTTATAATTACTTAATACACATAATTATAAAAATTAAAGCTTGTATATATTTAATTATTTTTCTTTCTTTATTTTTGGAAATTATTTCTCTTCTCATTTTTAAACTTTTATATTTTTTCCCTTTCTATTTCATTAATTTCTTATCTTTTCAATTTTAACAATTTTGAAAAATTATGTTTCTTTAAGAAAACAAGAAAATAAAATAAAAATTCCTTTGTTTAACATTTTTTATTTGATTTGCTTCATTTTTTTATTTTTTGTTGCATCCGTACGAAGTTAGCTTATTTTAAATACAAAATATTGAAATGAAATTTGAATCAAATTCAAAGAAAATGTAAAGAAAATAAAAAATTTAAATAAGTAATAAAAATAATAAGAAGGTAACAAACTAAAAACAATTATGTGCATGTTGATAATATTTTAAATATAAAAAGAAATAAGAAGGAAAGTGAAAATGAAAAAAATTGTGTCTTTGAAAATATTAATACAAGAAAAAAATAAGATGACATGAAAAAATTAATTGTATTTGGAAAGATATTAAATACAAGCGAAGAGAAATAAAAAAAGTACATGTATTTGAGAAAGTTTTAAATACAAGGCAAAAAAATAAAAAAATTATGTGTATTAATTTATTTTAAATATAAGACAAAGAAAATAAGAATAAGTAACTAAAAAAACTTTTTAAAAAATATCTATACACGTGGCGGCGCGTGTATAATACCACAACTAATTGAATTGGGTTGTGGTGTCACGCCAGCATTGAAGAACGTATTATTACACTTTAAAATAATTCGGAAGAGGGGAGAAGGAGGGGAAGGGGGGAGTAATAGGACCTCCTTTAAATTGAAGTGTATCTCAACAACTTTTGTTAGACTTCAAAGGGGTAAAAATGTCTTTTCTCTAACGTTTAATGGGCTGAGGTTAACTTTGCTAACTATATACACAAGTGTAATGCACTAATTACATGCGCTGTATAACTTTTAATGGACTGAAGTTAACTTTGTTAACTATT
The DNA here is from genome assembly GCF_002878395.1 of Capsicum annuum. NCBI lineage: Eukaryota > Viridiplantae > Streptophyta > Magnoliopsida > Solanales > Solanaceae > Capsicum > Capsicum annuum. Next base: position 66,393,763 of record NC_061114.1, read on the forward strand.
TACAGAAGTGTATAGCACATAACGTTAACTTTGTTAACTATTTACATAAGTGTATAGCACATAACTTTTTTTTGCCTTTTATTTTTATATACTACACAAATTATACGCTATATTTTAAAAAAAGTATATGGTGCATGTAACTTATGCGCTATATTACTTACAATAATAAGAGGGAATAGGAGGAGAAGCAGCTAACTCTCCGTTAACATGCCTGCTTTTTTTATCTACTTCATCAGCTATTTTCTTTGTGATTTTATTATATCATCTCTAATTAATTATTATAATTTATTTATGTATTAAAAATTAATTATATTTATTAAAAAATAAAATAAATATATATGACATGTATACTTCAGCTGCTTCACTCATAATTTGACTATATCACCCATAGTTAATTATTAAAAGTCATCTAAATAGTAAAAGCTAATATTAAAAAATTAGTATAAAGTCATGTAAGTATTAAAAAATTAATAATATTTAATGTTAAATTTACTTGATGTTTTATATGATGCCCATTTAATTTTTTTTTCACAAGTATTTTGGTATAATAATTTTGTTATATCACTTCTAATTAGTTACTATAAGTCATCTAAGACATGTCCTCCACTGTTGCAATCGTGATTTTATTATGTCACTCCTAATTAATTATTATGACAATTTAAGCATTGTGTCACCTAAATTGAGACTTAAGTAATTATTTTCTTTAAAAAGAAAAAAGAAAAACAAAATCTTTTTGAAATGAATAAATAAATAAATCTTATCACTTATAATTAGTTATTATAAGTCATTTAAGATATGTCTGCTTCGCTGTTTCAATCGAGATTTTACTATTTCACTCCTAATTAATTATTATGACCATTTAAACATGGTGTCGCTTAAATTCGGACTTGAGTAATTATTTTCCTTAAAAAAAGAAAAATAAAATCTATTTAAAATAAATAAATAAATAAATCTTATAATTTAATTATTATTATAATATTAATTTATTATAAATATTGGGCTCGTGCATTGTACGGGCTACTCATAATTAGTCTTTTATAAAAGAGTCTTATTCTCCGTTGGTTCCCTCTTCCATTAACCAAAATACCATAAGAAGTTACCCCTAAAAGCTGATGGTCCCGATCCCAAAAGCACTCGTTTTCAATTAAAAATATAGATAAGTCAAAATAAAAGGTGTGTTAAATGTAATAGTGAAGATTCTATTATCAATTTTGTCAAAAAGTGATTTTTTCCGCAACTTGGATTGAATTTTAATTTCCACTGGTGTAACGATCCTTTTCGTTGTTAAGTGTAAGCTAGTGTTTCAAAATTTGGATTAAGATTTTTCCTGAATTGAGAGTTGAAAATTTCAGGATAGGCTAGTCTTGGATGAAATTCAAGTCTTATGTGGTCTATGGTTGTCACGATTCGAACCAGGGCCTAGTCGTGACAAGTATCTTAAGCACACCATAGACTGGAGACACCTCCTTAGCCTAACCTCAAGAGCACAATAACCATAATAAAACGGAAGCGAATCAAGATAGTAATAAAAGATAAATAAGTCAAATGACAGTTTCTAAGAGTCAAAACCAACACTATAACCCACACTTTTTTTCACAAAAACCTTTAAAAATCCGAATATCAAACTATGTCAGGACATGCCCCCGACTATGATAAAAAGAACCAAATGAAATACAAAAATAATAATAAAACTAGTGAAATGACAGGGCCTTCCGAAAGATGGAAGCTCACCACTTCACAACATATCCACGAAAGTAATCAGCCACCTAACGCTGCACAGGAGCAATAGAAAATCCTTCGAAACTACATCATGAATGATGTAACATCCAAGGACAGTCAGTAGGATAATCACTGGCATGTAACTAAAAAAAAGTGATAAAATAATGTTATTACCAAAATTCAGTCATAAACCACGTGCACCACATCCACATACACACATTTATATGTGTGTGTGTATAGAATGTCTGAATAGGGACAAGAGTCATGAATATGAGAATTTAAAGATTTAACCTGAATTGTGTAGCTCGATCCATTTAATTAATCCATTTAAAATATATGCTTTTCGTAAAGTAATAATTGGGAAAGAGTAACATGCCGGAAATATAAGAGTTATGGAGAGAATTCCCTTGAGAGCTCTAATTGATGAACTTCTTGAAAACCCTAAGTTTATTGCTTGAGAAAATTTATGAAGTTTGAGAGTATTTTTTATTGTATTATGAATGAGAACCTTAATGTGCTTTATGGTCATGGGGTTCAAGAAAGGAAAAAAGGGAAATTGACCAGAATGCCCTTAATGAAAAGACTGAAAAATCTCCACCCAGTCACTACAGGTAACCTTGCAACTTATAGGATCACCTGATAACTCGTAAGGTCCCACTCGTAGTATGGATAGTGTCTAGGACCAGCAACAATGACTTGGTTATGAGTCGTACCTTACCACTCGTACTCAATCATTACAACTCGCAAAGTCTAGTCGTAGTCAAGGCATACACAATTGGGCATCACATGGATTTGGCAACAGAAGGCACCATAGACTCATTTTGAGTATTTACGACTCGTTAGAAGTCACTCGTACTTAGGATAGAAAACTTAGCCACACACACGGGTCAGGATATGATTGGGTCCATAAGACCCATCAAGACTCCCCACAACTCATAAAAGAAGTCGTAGTCTGGGCAGTGAGGATAAAATTTCAAAAAGTCTTAAGAACAAAAAATCTAGGGTGTTACAACAATTTAGTCACACCTACCTCAAACCACCCTATAGGATATCTACACCTCCTATTATGAAGAGCCTCAAAAGAAGCCATTTGAATGCTAGAATGATAACTATTATTGTACTCAAACTCAATAAAAGGCAAATGATCAATCCAACTACCTTTAAAATCAATCATACACGCCTTTAGCATATCCTTCAAAGTCCTAAATACATTTTGCTTGTCCATCCACTTGAGGGTGGAAAGCGGGGCAAAGGTTCACCTGAGTACCCAAACCTTTCTGATACAAATGCTAGAAATAAGAAGAAAATTGCGTACCTCCGTCTGAAATGATGGACACTGGCACACCATGCTTTTTCACAATATCCTGAATGAACAACTTAGCATAATCCTTTCCTGAGTAGTTAGTCCTTACAAGCAAAAAGTGAGCGGACTTAGTCATTCTATCCATAATGACCCAAATAGAATCATGCTGATTCCGAGATCGTAGAAGACCGGTAATGAACTTTATAGTGATCATCTTTCACTCCTGAGTAGTTAGTCCTCACAGGCAAAAAGTGAGCGGACTTAGTCATTTTATCCATAATGACCCAAATAAAATCATGCTGATTTTGAGATCGTAGAAGACCAACAATGAAATCTATATTGATCATCTCTCACTTATACATGGGTAACTTTATTTCTTAAGACATGCCACTAGGCCTCAAATGTTCGATCTTAACTTGCTAACGAACCACACACTTAGCCACAAAGTTCACCATATATCTCTTCATATTATTCCATCAGTAAATCTCCTTCAAGTCGTGATACATCTTAGTTGAACCCATATGAACTACATATCTAGACTTATAAGCCTCAGTTAAAATCCTCTCCTGTAGTCCATTAATATCAGGAAAACATAACCTTCTTCGATATCTCAAAATATCATCTCCTCCAATATCGAATGTCATAACCTTTTACTGACCCATATCATCCTTAATCTACATAAGTATGGGGTTCATAACCTACTTCTTCTTCACCTCAGCAATAATAAATAATTTAACAACTTCCTAAATAATTACTCCTCCATCCTCAGAGTCCAAGAGACAAACTCTAGAGTTAGCCAGTATATGAATATCCTTCACCAACTTTTTTTTCTCCTCATCAATATGAGATAAACTCTCCATAGACAACCTGCCAAGAGCATCAACAATAATATTAGATTTACCTGGATGGTTGTGAAGGCTCATGTCATAATTAAGTAGCTCAAGCCACCACCTTTGCCTGAGGTTCAATTACTTCTACGTAAACGCATACTACAAGCTCTTATGGTCTAAATAAATATCCACATGCACCCCATACAGATAATGGCACCAGATCTTCAAGGAAAAAAGCACAACCGCCAACTTCAAGTCGTGAGCCAAATAATTTCTCTCATGAACCTTAAGCTACCTAGAAGTATAGGCTATAACCCTACTATACTGCATCAAAACACAACCCAGTCCTACACGAGACAGATCACAATACACAATAAAACCATTAGTACCCTCAGGCAGGATCAACACCAGCGCAGTAGTCAACTTATCCTTCAGTTTCTCAAAACTACCCTTACAAGTATTGGACCACAAGAAGACCTTTTTCTGAGTCAACTTTATTTGTGAAGCAACAATAGATGAGAAAATCTCTTCAAATCTCCTATAGTACTCGGCCAAGCCCAAAAAACTTCTAATGTTAGTTAGAATCATGGGTCTAGGCCACCTCTTAACTTTCTCAACTTTTTGTGGATCCATCTTAATCCCTTCACTAGAAACTACATGCCCAAGAATGGTCATAACGCTTAGCCAAAATTCACAGTTAAAATATTTTGCATATAACATCTGGTCTTTAAGAGTCTGCAATACAATTTGGGGGTGATTGACATGATCCTCCTCACTCTTGGAATACATCAAGATGTCATTAATGAAGACTACAATAAATAAGTCCAAAAACTGCTTGTAAACCTAATTCATAAGATCCATAAAGGTAGATAGAGCATTAGTCAATCCAAATAACATAACTAAGAACTCATAATGTCTATATCGAGTTTGTAAAGCAGTCTTAGGAATATTGGCCTTCAAAATTTTCAACTGATGATAGCCTAAACAAAAATCGATCTTAGAGAAACACCTAGAACCCTAAAGCTAGTCAAATAGGTCATCAATTCTAGAAAGAGGACACTTATTCTTCACTGTCAGCTTATTTAACTGACGACAATCTAAACATATTCATATAGATCCATCTTTATTTTGCATGAAAACCATAGAAGCACCCCACAGAGAGATACTAGGATAAAATCAAGAAGATCTTTCAATTGCTTCTTCAACTCTTTTAATTCAACTGGTGCCATTTTATAAGGAGGAATAGAACTAGGATGAGTATCCAATAGAAGATTAATCCTAAAATGTATTTCCCTATTGGGAGGAATTCCAGGAAGAACATCGAGAAAAACTTTAGGAAAATCACTAACCACAGGGACAGATTGGAAAGAGGAACCCTCATAATTAGTATCTTTAACTTGAACTAGATGATACATAAACCCTTTTTAAATTATTTTCTAAGCTCTAAGATAAGAGATAAACCTCCCTTTGGGTACTAAGAAACCCCCTTGCCATTCTAAAACTAATTTATTAGGAAAACAAAAACTGATCTTTTGGGTGCTACAATTTATAGAAGTATAGCATGAATGAAGCCAATCCACCCCTAATGTAACATTGAAATCCACCATATCCAACTCTATCAAATCCACCAATGTCTCCTTATGAAAGGTGGAACAACCTCTATAGATATTTTTAGCAACTATAGAATTACCCACCAGAGTAGAAACATAAAAAGGGGTCAAAAATATTTTTAGGACCAAAGGCAAAATGCATAGCCACATATGGGGTCACATAAGATCGGGTAGAACTCGAATCAAGCAAACAACAAACATCATGGGAAAAGAGTTGTAACATACCAGTAACAATATCTAGGGATGCCTTAGATTCCTGACTAGTAGCAAGTGCATAGAGATGATTTCCACCATTGCCGATACTATAAGTAGCGCCCTTAGGGGCAAGAGCTGAAGAAGTGGCAACTAGAACTTTATAATCCCTAGTTTGAACCATGGATGATGGATAATCTCATTGTATATGGATAAGATGACCATATTTATAGTGCCGATTTCTCCCCTCCTCACAATATCCATGGTAAAACTGGCCACAAAAATGACAAAAAAAATAAGGTGGGGATGACTGAGCTCCACTAGCCTGAGAGTAGGCACCCTATGCCTTAGGACCACTGCTAGCCTTAAAATAAAGATCACCTGAAGTCTTAGGATAAGGACCATGGGCAGATGAATACTAATTTCCCTAATTCTTCTTCTTAGTATACTGTCTACCGTATCTTTCACTGTTCTGCTAAGCTGTACCTTGCTCTGAACATCTAAACTTTTTGCTCTGCCTCTCCACAATCTCCCCCTGCTTCTTCTTTTCATGCTCTACGTGCTGCATATAAACTACCATCCTTGAGATGCCCATATTATTATTCAATATAGCAACCTTATACTCTAACACCAAGTCACGGGACAAATTAAAAGTTAAGTTCCTCATTCCGGACCTTATGTTAGACACCAACTCTAGTGCATAACGAGCCAACTACTGAAACTTCAAGGCATATTCCTTAACACTCATCTTTTCCTATAAATTTTTTAGCCTTAGCTTCCCCCAACTCCTGAGGAGAGATATAATCAAGAAAAATACCTGAAAAGTCATCCCACACTGCCTGTTTATCTTCATCACCTCTCATTGAATCTCATTCCTCATACCATTGGTAAGCTACATATTTTAACCGATAAACAACAAACTCCACACCCTCTACATCAATATCATACATCACCCTAAAGATTTTCTCCATCGTATCAATAAACCCTTAAGGATCCTCCTCAACCTTAGAGCCTCTAAAGATTGGGGGATTCAACCTTATGAACTGGCCAACCCTGGTGACCTCTGATGAATGAGCAACATAACCAACATGATCAGACTGACGAGATTGAAATGCCACTAATTGGGTAAAAATATGAATATACTAATAGGACTTTGCATTAGAGATATATCCCTAAGGTGACGGAGCATAAGTGTCACTAACCTGAAAGCTTCAGGAGAGCTAGTAGGGACCGGTGGAAACACGTGAGTGGTACAGTCAGGAGCAGAGACCCTAGACTGGGTCTGTACTCCATAAACAGGGTGAGTCCCCTCCACATTCTCTTTAGGTGGGACAGAATTCCCAGCAGAGTTTCTACCACCGTCAGATCTATGGGGAAGTATGATATGAAATACGATAAAGTTAGGAGTTAGAAAAGTTTCATAACACTAGACTCTACATCCGAAAATAGAACTCAAGTAAGGAAAATATTCCTAAATACCTTGTAGCATCCCTGTTATAAGTGTGGCGCGCTACACATCCAAAAAGGGACTCTACTCAATATTATTTTGTGGACACCCAACGACCTTGAACCCTGATACAAAGCTTGTCATGACCCAAACCACAACCTAGTCATTATGGGTATCTCAAGACCACCATAGACCAAAGACCACCCCTTAGCCTAATCTTAAGAGCATAATAATCATATCATAATTAAGCGGGAGCCAATTAAGATAGTAATAAAATATAAATAATTCAAATAAAATTCTATGAGTCAGAACTAATTATCCAACCCACACTTGTCCACAAAAGCCTCTTAAAACTCAAATATCAAAATAAGTTGGGACATGCCCCCGACTATGATAAAAATGATCCAAATGAAACACTAGAATAGTAATAAAATTAGTGAAATAACAGGGCCTTCCGAAAGATGGAAGCTCACCACTTCACAACAAATCCACGAGAGTACTCAGACACCTAATGTTGCAAAGGAGTAACAAAAAAACCCTTTAGACCCTAAATCATGAAATGATGTAGTGTCCAGGGATAATCAGTGGGATAAGCACTGGCATGTAACTTAGCGAAAATGATAAAATAATATAATTACAAAAATTTAGTCATAAACTATATGCACCACATTTATATATATATAAATATAGGATGCTGGGATAAGGATAAGGGTCATAAACATGAGGGTTTAAAGATTTAACCTGAACTGTATAGCTCGATCCATCCTAAAGGCACCCATTGGATAATTTGGGTTCAACTCCCCCTGATGAAAGAGCTCGGTACGTGGTAGTTGTACGAACTGAGGAAAAATCAAGGAGAAACTAAATCCAACAAGGAAATAGCCATCCTAAAATATATATCAAGTGTGCACTAAGAACACAGTCATATAGACCCCCAACTCTGGCAAACATGGTCTACAGTGTTCGTCCTCACTGGACTTACACCTTCACGGTAAGCTACATAATTCCCTTTAAGCCCACATTAACACAATTTGCACATACACTCATCCATTAACCCAAGAGTCACTCGTTAAGGCATTTACCACTTGGTATCATCATACCAGTATGCTTGCAGGCTAATATATTATGTCAAACTAATTCACATAACCAAATTGACTCCTAAGTTCTATTAAAAATCCAATCCCTGGCCATCAGGGCCATCCGAAACAATTTTTATATCCATTTATCCTTTACTGAAATGCAAAGAGTTTAAAACAAGTTAAACCATGCAATTTTTCATGTTCAAAATAACTTTACAAGGTGGGTTGGGGTTAATGCAATTATCAAGATAAAATTCCATCACTTTGGGGAAACCCATCTTCCCCATTCCAACCATTAATAAAATGCACCAATTCAGTCCCAAAATCATCAACTTAAGCTTGGATAATCAATTTAAATCATGAGACAAGTGATTCAAACAATAACCATCAAAAACCCGCAACCACAATTTTAAACCCATCATTTAAATCACATCAAAATTTATCCATAAATGCCACAATGTAAAATTAAAGTTAGGTAAAGAGAAACATGCTTGAAATACACAAGGAATTGAAGACAATTGAAGTTTGGAGCCCAGAATAGTGATTTTTTAGGAAACCCTGGAGTTTTCTTGGGTTTTGAATTTAAGAGAGAATGAATGGTGTTTTGATCTTTAAAAACTTAAAGGAAAAAGTTATTTTATATTTAAAGGTCATACAAGGGGTAATTATACAAAAACCCCCTCACCGCAAGTGAAAAAAAAACAAAACTAGATGAATTTAATAGAGCAACATGGCACGGCCTTATCGTAGAGGTTAACCTACGTGCCACGCTAATATCGCAGACCCTCACTACCTCGGAGTTTCAAAATGACCCTGAACCCCTTCCAAAACTTTCCAAACTTTTCCCAACTACCCTTTTAACATACCTAAACAAAATTAACATAATTTAATTTAAAAATCAACATTACTAATACAAGAGGGTCAAAAATAAAATGATCAAAATTTTAAAGGGTCTTACAAGGGTAGTCCAGGAATGAATTAGTTAAAGGTTATATGATTTTGAGTTGTTTTCTTGATATATTAGATGATTTGGAATCCATAGAATTTTTTAAAAGTGAATTTGGGTGAGTAAAACTCCAAATGTTGAATTTGACATAAAGAGGTTGGCTTGGAATGTCAAAATCTAAGGGTGTGTTGTGAAAATGACAAAATTGGGAGAAATTTTAAGTTTCTACCCTCCTTACCCCACTATAGAAAGTGATAGGCCTTTATCATTACATCACAATAGTGGATTTATTTGTGCTATAGTGGATTATTTCAACTATAGTTGGGTCAGCTTTGGTCCTGTCATAGCGGAAGGATCCTATTATAGTGAGGCCTCTACAGTGGAATAGGACCGCTATATTTGTATATATGCTGATTAATGCAATAAATACCCTAAAATGTTACTTTAATTCCACTTTCATTTTTGGGGATAGTTATGGCAATTTGGGTCCAATTCCACTTATTTTTCATCAAAATTCTTCGTAAAGGTAGGTTAACCCCTTTCATTAATTATTTTTTTGATTATTATCTCATAGAATCACTAGTTTACAAATCTTGGGGAGGATTTAACTTGACCTAACTATTTTTTCTTGTGCAATTAAGTGAATTAGGTAGAAAACCCATGGATTTTGGTTAGACACTGTTAAAATACCATTGCATGTTTATAATGCACAATTGTAATCATGAAATTGGTAGGATTAAGGTGGAATAATGATAGTAAAGGATCTAGAATGAGAGGAATGATCATGTATTTGACCTTGGAGGTTATGGAATTATATTTAATCCATGCATGCACTAGGTCATTGTCTGAATAGTGATCATGTGATTATTTCTAGACCATAATCAAGAGGAAATTGCACAAAAAGGCAAAACTCAAGTTCAGTAGAGTGTTACAATCTTGGATTGAGGTAGTTCATGGTTTAATGTAGTTGAAACCCAACATGATTTCTGTGTATATATTAAATATTTCTTTGTATATTTATTACAATATATGTTTTGAGAAAGTAAATAGTAAATTGATATCCGATGTGTTAATCACATGAAATGAGGTTGTATTAAAAGCTTATTGGTTTTAGAAGTTTGGTTATTTTTTTCATTATGGGTGTGAATTTAGTGATATTTGTTGATTATTGTGGGATATACCGATATTTCAAAATCTTTACAGAATTTATATTGTTAGTGTAGGATATACCGGTACTTGGACATCTTTACAAAAAAATGGTTGATATATGATTGTCAAGCACTAGATGTCTAAGATTTGGTACATAGACAAGATCTCGTCACCTGCAGGTCATAACTAGTAGGAGATCATAAGACCCTTAGCATTTATGTACAAGGTATTGGTGAGTGTAATGGTTCCTTGAGTGAACCAAGTTTATGTATTGACTTGTTATATTTGGTTCGTTGAGTGAACCAGGATTTATGATTATTGTCATTATTGTGTTAGAATGGACCATTGAGTGGTTTGGGCAAAATTTACAAATGATTGACATATCTCTATTTTCCTATCTACTTATGTATTTGAGTCATGGTGTATTGACATGGATTCTTGCCAGTAGTCATGGTCTTGACTTGAGTTGTTATTTTGACTTGTACTTGATTGAATTATGTAGTGTTGTTGAAAAAGTTTGTGTCATAAACTTGAGGTATAATTGCATGGTAGCTATTTATAGTTGTTCTTGTTTTACTAAGTTATGATTTCTTGTTCACATTTCTTATTTTGGGTTAGTTGATAACCTTATCAGTACACCGTTGTTCTTGGATACCGATACTATACGTGTTCTTCTTTTTGTTGAGTGTAGAGCAGTTTTCAATGATTGCATCAAGACCTCAGATTTAAAACATATTGAATTTCGACTCAAGGGTGAGCTACATCTTCTGGGCAGCCATGATTCATCTGCTTAATTTCTAACCCATTTATTTTGGACCCGAATATTTTAAGTTGTTTTAGATTGAACCCTTTTATTGACATTATAGTGATTTTGGTACAATGACTTTCATATTATAAGAGATTATTTTATAATTTCATAATTCCGCACTTGATATTTTTGTTAGGACACATTGAGACATAACTTATTTAAGGAATTAATTAGTTTATTCCAAGAATTTTCTAAGTGTTGGGTTTGGTTAGTTAGGTGGAATGATTCTCCCCCTAGAGGGTTAGTAGGGTTCCGCTCGTGATAAATTTGGGTCATTAAAAAGTTTGTATTCTATCCCAAGACTCGTTGATATCACTATACCAAAATGGATCTAATAGAGTCTTGCAAAATAGTACGACGACATTTGTACATTTCTTGAAGAGGTTATAAGACTTTTGGAAACTATCATTATTTTTTGCATTTGTGCGATAACTTGATTTCAATTTGTATCTGGTGATCCAAATTGTGTCTGTCATGACCTAATTTCTTAGGTCATGATGGTGTTTACTATAATCCACCAGTAGGCAAGCCAAACCCATAGGCCGGAACGGCTAGAAATGGACTACCCAAACATATATAGAAAAGCATGCAGAACCAATGTAAAAAAGAACAAATACCTAATATAGCCCAAAACCTGGTGGTATCAGTACAAGATCTGCTAGTATAATAAGTGTACAAAAGTGAAATATCAAAGGAATTACACTGATATAATTTAATTATCTCCGAGTACAACATAGAGACTAGTCTAATACATAAGAGGGATGTAAGTAATACTTTGAATGCCAGGAGCTCACTCTAAGTCTCCCAACCATGGTTATTCCCCATGACGTACACATCAACACTGATAACCCTTACAAATTTTGTGCATGCTGCAAAGTGTAGTATGAGTACCAAACAAATAGTACTCAGCAGGCAACTGCCAACTGAGCTCCAAAGATAAAGCAAATATACGTAGCATATAAACAGAATGGAAACTACACCCAAGAGTCCATTGATCATATAACAAAGCCAATAGGATAATAAGGAAATTCTATCCTATTCATGTTCTAGAGACTAACATACTAAGGCTAAAAAATATCAATAATGAACTATCCTATTCCATCCATACTCAGAAACCTCAACACTATACCGTATATCCATGGCCAATATATGAATGAAGGATGAAAGAAGATCATATATCTATATACAAGTCCAAGGGATGAATATATAATATGAACAAAGGAAGAAAGGGATATACGGAAATACTATAGCTACATATATCTAGATGTACATATATATTAATATAAGGTCAACCCGAAGTACAACCTAGATCATCATATCTTTATTTAAGGCCTCATTATAATCCTTTCTGGATTTATTACTAATAGCTTCGAGTTTCTAATCCATTTAGTCTCATAATGAATAAATCACAAATTATAATGAAATCCTAAGACAGAGGAGGCCAGAATCATACCTTAAATCTCGATACCAAATCAATGAATAGTCTTTTATCAGCTAGACATACAATGATAATAACAATGATAATAGCAATATCACTAACAACGTGAGTAACAGGCTATTCCAAAAAATGAGATACCTATCCGAGCCTATGCCTAGCCCTAATGCCCTAGGCTCAAAAAGTTCAATCAGTATACAACAACATAAGACATTGTCATCACTTATATCTATGTATCCCTCCTATACAAGCTGGTAAACATAGGCGCCTACTAGTGATAGGCGATGCACATGCAGGTTTGAATGCAACAGAATTCACAATACCATAGCCATAATCATTATCATAACCATCATCATCATCGTCCTCATCATAATCATCCTCCGGCCTTGACGAGTATATATATATATATAAATGCCACACATAGGGATAGCTGGACTCGAATTGATAAATATACACATAGGAACATCAATATAATCATATTTCAGCCTTGTCGGGTATCAATATTGTCATCATAACATCCTCCAACTTTTTCAGGTATCATCAGATTATCATAATATCCTCCCACCTTGCACAGTATCATCACATCATCATAATATCCTTCGGCCTTGCCAGGGATCATCATATCATCATAGTATCCAAATAAATGTCAATAATAGAAAGCGAGCCCCACGAGGGCTAAAGTAAAGTGCAAGCTCCATAAGGGCTAAATTAAAGAACAAACCCCCAGAAGGGTTAAAGTAAATAGAAATAAAAAGGGAAGAAAGATAGAGTATACTTCCATAATCCATCACTCATTATAAATATCACATTATCAAAAAACATATATACATATTATGAATATTATAACTTTCATCAGATTTTACCCATAATTTATATTATCAATCCAATGTCTTTCTCTGTCCTATATTGAAGAGATATGTATCTGGATTTGATAGGTGCACGGGCTCAAGTCGTGGATAAATGTGTATTTGGATTTAATAGGTGTACGAGCTCAAGCCATGGATAAAAGAGTGTAAATCCGTAAGTTTGTTGCCCAGAGTGAACTTCGGGACTAAATTATTATAAAAGTATAGAAAGGGATGAAATCTTTCACGTTAGGAGTAATTAGTAATATCAAATCATATACCAGAACTTATCTCGGTCAAGTCTTTAAAACATCATTATTAACCTCTTTTACATATAAGTTATTCATTTAAACAAGCATTTTATATTAGGAAGAATACCCTTTTAAGGTAGAAGGTTGACTTTAACCCTTAGGTTGTGACAACAACAATAAGATCATAATCAAATCGTAATCATATCAATCATCAATGCAACGATCATGAATGTACCAAATCTATGCATGGCATCCCCAGTATTCGTACAATAGAACCATGTGCATTAATATATTAATAAACTACAATCACATCCTTTACAATGATTGACACATTCCAGAGGGTCAACTTATATCATAATATGGCCTTGGACTCAATAATGTGTCCCGTACAATAATAACCTTATTATCACGACCTTTGGATCACATACATAATAGTACCCATATAAATATCACATTTATATATCATCTCATTTTAAATAAGTCATAGCATATTTATGAGGCATAATATCTCTATAAGCCATAAGGCATATCTATAATCATCTCATATCTAGGAGGCATAATATATGAATAAGCATCTCATATCGAGGAGGAATCTCATACCTAGGAGGAATAATATATTAATAGATATCTCATATCTAGGAGACAGATCACTTCTATAGGTCATATATCATGACTATGAGGGATATCATCTCTAAAGTCCAAATATTATATCTAAGAGGAAATAACATCTTTAAAGGCCATTAATCATAATCTGGGAAAGTCATCACAATTTGCAATCCATGAAGTAAAATTATTTTATAGGCTCGATAGAATCAACTAGGCCTAACATCTGCAACTAAGTCCACAAGGGCTAACACAAGTCTTGGCCTAAGGTGGGCCGAAAGAACCCGCTTCTAATACTCAATTTCCATATTTAGGAAATTTATACCCCAAACTATGCTATGGTATATAGTTTGACTTCTAGATGTCAAGTAAGCCATAACCAAACCTAAGATAGGAATTTTGTCTAGAAATAAGGGCACTTAAGTCATCTCTACTGAAATTACTGTTTTAAGATCACTAGACTAGCCCAACTAAGGTTAATCATACTAACCATGATTCCAATCACTTAAACCACATCCCAAATCCAGTATCATATCATATCCATGCTACAAATTAGTTCAATCCAGAGAGAAGGCAATAGGTTTCAAAAAGGACATCAAGCATTTTAACTTACGTGTTCAAACCCTCATCTAATCCCCAAACTTCAATATTTAATACTAAGTCATTCTACCAATAATAAAATTTAACATTCACATTCACACACAATATATAACATGCTTCATCATAAGAATAAGAGTTGACAGAGGCCTACCTCAAAGTCGAACTACAAAACCTTACATCATTCACCAAACTACCATCTTCACTTCACAATCCTAAAATGCCATTACACAATCAAAATCATAATCTACGCGTTAGTAGAAGAAGAACAATACTATATTTCACTATTATGCTTCGGGTCCAAAAACGACACCAAAAACTCCAAGTGGGTCCCACTTATGAAAATCACATTTTCAAGGTCAACCCAATATGATATCAATCCCATGGAATAAAAAACCCTCAAAAATATATAAAAACAAGCAAACTTTGGGATAAAATCAAGCCCTAAGAGGATTTGGGGTTTTGGGTAAAAAAAAAAAGAAATTCATCAATAAAGTGATGAAATCTTTCTTTAATTCGAATGATAATCATGATAAAAGATGTTAATCAAGCTCCTAAGTTACATACAATACTTAATTTTGAGTTGCCACACTCATTAAGGTCTTTAGAATTTTGAGTTGCCACACTCATTAGGGTCTTTAGATCTCAAGAATGAGTGAGAAATGGCCAAAATCATGACACTAGGGTCCATTTTTAGCCCCTTCAGGTACAGAGTTTTGCTATCGCAGTCCTAGGGAGCGCAATATCATGATTGCGATCACATTTGGTCCCTGTGTGATTGCATATACACCAACACTAACAAAGTCAAAAACTTGTTTTTGACCCTCGAAACTCATTTTTGCAAATGAACTATGTAACCCTACTAAATTTGACGTTCCAAACGCGTTGGTGAAGTCAGATTTTCCATATAAGGTTGTTTAGACCAAATATGGGTCCCATATTCATATCTTATGGTTTTTTTAGCTTTTTGACCAATAGGTAAAAAATAACTCGGGTGCATTGGAACCCAAATCGAAGGTCCACTTAGCCTAAAATCGATATTTTGGAGCTCCTAGCACAGTCAAAATTTGCATCTGAGATTGTTTAGCTAAACTTTTCACTTGGTGACCATTTGGAACCAACGAAGACTTCAAAATAGGGAATGGGCTTTAAAAACCAAATGACCTGCCTGGTAACCAAACTGTCAGTCCTAGGCTAGGGGTGGGCACTTGGTATTCGGTTCGGTATTTTTGAAGTTCGGGTTTGATAATTTGGTAATCGGTATTTTAGAGTAGATACCACACACCATACTTTAAATCATCGGTTTGGTAATTCGGTAATTGGTAAATTAAGCTTCAGTTCGGTACGGTATTGGTAATGTCATATTAAAGTTGGAGGTTTGCAAACTAAGTTTAAACTTCAAAAAATATAATTTAATAGAAACGCTATTTAATATTCTTTTTTGTGCTTTTTATGCATATATTATCAAGGTTAGGGATGGCAATGGGGCAGTGTGGGTTTTAACCTATGCGATGCGGTGCGGTTGTAGGGTGAGTTAAAATAAGTTTTTTTTTAAATGGTGTGGTACGGTGCGGGTTGCGGGTATATACGGATTTAAATTTAAAAAGCTAAAAATTAGTATTATTCTCGTAAATATACTTAAAATGATATGTGTTCTTTACTTAAATTTTTATGATACTTAAAACGACGTGTATAAGACTACAAATAAATAATTTAATAGTTTTTTTAATAGCTCTATTCATTTTAATTAAAATATGATATTCGATCATTACTTGTACACATGATACTTTTTGAGAATTTCTTAGTAAAAAGTGATATTATAAAATTAATTATTATTTCCTAGTTGTAGGTTTGAAATATTATGACTTTTAATGGAGTTACAATTTTTTCAAAAAAAATAAAAACAAAAACATGGGGTGGTACGGTGCGGGTATGAGTGTGGGGCGGGTTATTTGGGTTTAAAGGTGATGCGGTGCGGTGCGGTGCAGTTTTAATACTTGTGGGTTTAGAAAAAACCTGCATCACAACCGTACCGCATCGCACCATTGCATCCCTAATCAAGGTCCAAGAGATTCTTTGGAATGACTAATACTATTGTATTTTGGGTTAGTTAGAAATATCGTATTATATATATATATATATTTATAATAATTCAATATACGGTAAATACCGAATACCAAACGGTATTAATATCTTGTACCAAAACCCAGTCCTGAATATCAAAATACTAAAATTTTACTCCCAAATTCCATACCAAATATCAAATTACCGAATACCAATTACCAAAATTTTTGATTCGGTTCGGTATTTGGTTTTCGATATTTTATACCCATCTCTAGTCCCAGCAAGTCATAAATGACTTGGGGAAACTATGAAGAAGCTCAAACGGTGAAAATAAATGTAATTATGCATAATGATAGGAAGGGTCATTACAATATCCACTATTAAAAGGACTTTCATCCTAGAATGTCAAAAAATAGAAAGAATCTCAAAAGCTCGAAAGGATGAGTTACTGGGCGCACATGCTCCGAGCATGACTTCCCATATAACCTTCACGAAGAGAGAAAACTTCCAAGGGATTTCACCACAGACTTCTCTTTTTCAACCACCACTCTCACTTCACTTCCAAATAGTTAAAACCTAATTTACACCATTAACTAGCCTCCAACTGAACATAAAAAGTTGCTGCATGCAATTCTGAACCACAATAGACTAATACCATCTTGATACCCGCACAAATCAACAAAGGCTCATCCAAGCCAAAACCAACCCAAGACACGAGTCATACAACCGACTCTAAATCCAAATATAATCTTCCTTTACTAGTACACACCTTCTATCTACTCCAAACTAGGAGAAAAATTACCTGAGTCATGTCCGTGCAATCTCATAATAGAGAACTCAAAGAATTGAAGTTGATCCACTAAAAGCCCATATGACAAACATGAGAATAATCCATTAAGGCACTATTTGGGTACACAAATAGAGGAAATCAAGGAATACAATCTATGCCAATGCTACAGCTAGTCCGGTTGATAATCAAACTAAAATCCAGAAGATCAAGGAGTAACTACTCATCACTAGAAAATCCATTCTAGGACCCATCAACCGAGAATAAAGCCATACTAAATCTAACTCGAGTATGTTACTCTCACTAAGCATGTCATCAAAAATTCCCAAAGAAAATTAGAAACTAAAGGCCAAAGCTAAAAGAACCACTACCGAGTCCATGTGCCATCATCTTAACACTTAGTAGCTATAATCCATCCGAAGCCGAAAAGACTAAATAGGTAGCTACGGAGTAGGATCAACCAGCCGATAAATGAAATTCTAACTGAGGTGAATCTAAAAACAAAGGCTGCACTCAGTACCACAACTCTAAGTTGAAATATCTACACCAAGGCTGAACTGCTCGATCTTCAACTACCCAAATCAAACTTAAAGACGGGTAGGCATCCATATTCCAAATTTATCATAACTTCCACATCGTCATTCCAAGGCATCAAATCAATACTGAGGCAATAAGTCTATACTTTTGCCAACTACTCAAATTGACTTTTGCATCCAAATCTTACATATCAAAGCTAACTCCTACTGAGCCCAAATTAGGACACAGCTGAAGAATAAAAATCTCCATTGGGATAACCATCAACTGAAAATACAAATCACAAACTCTATATCATCTAGAGGGAATGAAATATAGACACAGAACAAAATTCATGCCAAATGATGAATCACTGGATGAGGATGCAAATAACCCACTCCATAACTGCTGGAGGGCATGAACTATAAAACCATACTCAAAACTCCCAAGGCTACAAACCACACTAGTAAAGGGAAAAACTTCTAAAAAATCAAAGAAGGGCAACTTAAGCCAAAACTAACCAGTCCAATACCCTATCTCAGCAAAAAATAGTCATAGAAATATATCATTAAGGAGAAATACTTCACCATGCCTCATTAGGCCATGCAAACTCTAAAATGAGGATTTCCTGAATCCTCTCAAGAATTACACCATTGAAGAAGAAATAAAACAATCTCGAAACCAAGGTCAAAGTCAAGACCACCACTAGAAAATCTACAACTCAAGATGAAGAACTTCTAATTTTCCAACTCAAGAAGCGACCACAAGAAAGGCCATCAGCCTTTATCTTTCCAACTCTACTTAACACATAACCATATCACAATAAGAAAGGATTATCCAATCTCCATACTAAAAACAAACGTCAACCATCACACAGGAACGAATCTAATAAGTCTAAGATACAAACTTAGGGCATCTCAATCCCAAAGCCTAACCCACTATCGGGCGATGAAATTGCCACAAATAAAGAACGGACCCAAAACTAGTCAAGCTCAAAACGGGCTATATATAAAGGTATAGTCAATGCAAAAGCCTTCACAACCTAGAAAGCAAGTATAAGAATTTCCAACTCTAGATTGGGCAATATAGCTAAATTACCAATTTAAGAACCATACACAACCACAAAATATCAAATTACCTTTGATACCATAATACATTCTTGAGTCATTCTAACACAGCTAACCAAGAGAGTAAACAATCAACCTCATCGCGCTATGGGAAAGAAATTATCAAATCGATCTATATCTACTCAAGCCACAAAATAAGACCACAAAGAATGAAATTCTAACTAGATAACACTAGTATAAATAATTACCTAACAAGGATCAATTACATCTCATAATAATATCAAATAATATCAATAACCTCAAGCAGTGATAGCAATAGCAACAACAATATCAACATCAATATAATGAATAGGCTACCAAAATAAACATCACTATCATGTATGACTCAAGTGCCACAATAAGGACAATGTGCCAAGATAAATAAGACTCGAACCCAAAAGCTACACTCATAGGGGAAAAATATCAATATAAATCTATTCTATCCACTACTAAAAAAATAAACCATGGAGTGATCACATAATTACGAATTTAATAACAAGGCATACAATGACCAATATGAACTCATCAAGGCATATAATAATCAATGGATATGAAAAATCTCAATGTAAATAATAAAAGATAAATACAAGAAATAAAAGCATGCCTATCATGGTGAAATCTGCAATCACATGCCTAACGACCACAAGAAGAATAAACCTGGATGAGTCCAAACTTAGACCGACTGGCTAAATCATTAATTGAGGCACTAAGAAAACTATATCTAACTGAAAATGCCATAACATCACGAGGCTGATCTGAATCAGCTAGAATGACTAAAAATTCCATGCTGAGGATACTCCCTAGACAAGTAACGATCTTTCTACAGTAGTAACAAACTCTTAAGGCTTTAAATTTGGAGAGCAAAATGATCTAAGCCTAAATGGCTGGCCAATTGACACTAAGAGCAAACTCTAGTAGAATATCTATCATTCTCGTAATCATAACCCATCTCAGAAACTCTAGGATGGCAGTGCTAACTCTATTCGATCACTAACTCACATTTGGGGCACTCTCTGAACCCACGTCTCATCTCACTTTAACTAAAATAATCTCTCGGATGATAATACCAATAACATTATACTAATGGCATGGCCTCTTGCCACCACCTCCAGACGTCCCAACACATTCTCTCTTCTTGGCCCTCATATAATCCACTACCTGATAAAAATAATATCCAACTTCTATAAAGTGATTTGATGCCAAATAGAGTGGCAATGATAGTCCTTCAACAAATCTATGCACCAAGTATAGCTAAAAGAGATATGGATAAGGAAATGCCTAGCCCATTTGGGAAATCCAATCCCGTACTCAGAAACTGGTAAAGAAACCAGATGAACACCAATAGACCAAACTTTGGGCTAGGAACTGCTCGATGATTATTATGTCATCTATGGATAAGAGGGATCTATAACATAATTTAGATCCCCAATGTTGAACCATAAAGGGCTAAAGTATTCATGAGCTCAACTAGAGCCTAAGCTGGCCGCAAATCCTTTTTAGCTAATACTAAAAGTCTTCGACATCCATCTCTGACTCTCTTCTTTGATGCTGCGCTGAAGCTCTAAAAACACATACTGAAGTCTCATCCACATCTGTCAACAATGTTGCATCATTCTTTGGGGATAGAATATAGTTAAAAAATGTATTAGAGGTTCATATCAATGTGGACACATGATAAGGAGTCAAGAAGTGAATTTCTTAAAATATCCCTATATCATTCTAATGATAGGTTACAAATATCTCTGCACTGATCCATAGGACTCTACTAAACACTAAGCTCTTGTACTAACATACCGGTGAAAACCTGACACTGATACCAATTGTCACGACCTAATTTCCAAGGTCATGGTGCCTACTATAACCTACCGGTAGGCAAGCCAAACCCGTGGTTCGAAGCAGCTAGTAAAAGAGTGCCTAAACATATGTAGAAAATAATGTGGAATCAATGTAAATAAAGAACAAATACATAATATATACCTAAACTTGATAGTATCAGTACAAGAGTTGCTAGTATAATTAGAGTACAAAAGTGAAATATCAAATAAATTATACTAATACAACTTATCTTCAAATACAACATAATGACTAGTCTAATACAAAGAGGAAGCTAAGTAATACTCTGAATATTAGGAGCTCTCTCTAAGTCTCTAAACTATGGCTAATCTGCACGATGTACACATTAACGATGGTAGCCCATACTATGATCTGTAGGCTACAGAAGTGTAGTATGAGTACCAAATGAATGGTACTCAATAGGCAACTATCAATTGAGCTTCAAAGAAAAAGCAGATTTGCATAGCATATAAATGAAATAAAAACTACTCCTAAGAGTCCAGTGATCATATAACAAAGCTAATGGGATAATAAGGATATTCTATCCTATTCATGTTATAGAGACTAAACATACTAAGGTTAAGAAAATATCAAGGATTAACTATCCAATTCCAGCCATACTTAAAAACCTCAACACTATATTGTATATCCCTGACCAATATACGAATAAAGGACGACTGAAGATCATATGGCTATATACAAGGCCAATGGATGAATAAACAATATGAATAAAGGAATAAAGGGATATACGGTAATACTATAGGTTCATATTTCTAGATATACATATATATAGATATAAGGTTAACCCGAAGTACAACCTAGACCATCATTTCTTCATTTAAGGCCTTATTATAATCTTATCAAGATTTAATACTAACAACTTCAAGTTTCTAAAACATTATTCTCATCATGAATTAATCATGTATAAAAATTAAATAGTAAGACAGAAGAGGACAAAATCATACCTCAAATACTGATACTGAATAGTTAACTAGTTTGTAATTAGCTAGACATACAATGATCATAACAATGATAATAATAATATCAATATCAATGAGAGTGACATGCTATTCCAAACAACCAAATACCTAGGAAAAGCCTATACATGCCCCCACCACCCTAGACTCAGAATGTTGAATAACCATACAACAACATAAGGCATAGTTATCTCCCATATCTATGAGGCCTTCCCATACAAGCTAATAGAATAGGAACATACTAGTGACACGTGCAAAATTATAGAAGATCCCCTTTAAGATCAAATAATTCCATTGAATTGAGTATGATAGGCATTGCGCATGTATGTATGAATGGAATAAAATTTGCAATACCATAACCATCATCACTATCATAACCATCATTGTCATCATCCTTATCATAGTCATCCTCCGGCCTTGCCGAGTATGTGTATATATATATATATATAAATGCCATACATAGGGCTAGCTGGAATCAAATTGATAAATATAAAAATAGACACATTAATATAATCATCCTTAAGCCTTGTCGGGTATTAATATCATCATCATAACATCCTTCAGTCTTGCCAGGTGTCATCACATTATCATGATATCCTTTGGCCTTGTCGAGTATCATCATATCATCATAATATCTAAATCAATGTGAATAATAGGGAGCGAACCCCATATGGGCTTAAGTAAAGTGCAAGCCCCACGAGGGATAAAGTAAAGAGAAAACCCCACAAGGGATAAAGTAAATAGACATAAAAAGGGAAGCAAAGTAGAGTATACTTCCATAATCCATCGCTCATCTTCAATATCATATTATTAATAAGCATATAAACATAATATGAATATTATAACTTTCATCGGGCTTTATCAAAACTTATATTATCAATCCAACATCTTTTTCAATCCCATACCAAAGAGATGTGTATCTGAATATGCTAGGAGCACGATCTCAAGCCGTGGATAAAAGAGTTTAAATCCTTAAGTTTGTTGTCCTGAGTGAACATTGGGACTAAATCATTATAAAAGTATAGAAAGGGTCGGAATCTTTTATGACTGGAGTAATTAATAATATCAAATCATAGACTAGAACTTATCTTGGTCAAGTCTTTAAATTATAATTATTAACCTCTTTTACATATAAGTTATTCATTAAAACAGACATTTATTATTAGGAAGAATTCTATTTTAAGGTAGAAGGCGGCCTTTAACCTTTAGCTAGTGACAACAAGAATAAGATTATAATGTAATTGTAATCATATCAATCATTGATGCAACGATCATGAATGTACCAAATCTATGCATGGCATCACCAATATTCATACAATGGAATATTAATATATTAATAAACTACAATCACATCCTTTATAGGGATCGATACTTCCTAGTTGGTCAACTCATATCATAATATAACCTTAGGCCCAATAATGTATTCAAAATAATTATAACATCATAATCATGACCTTTGGCCCACATATATATTCATAACCTATATCAACATCACATTTATAAATCATCTCATTTTAAATAAGTCATAATGTATTTATGTGGCATAACATCCCCATAAGCCATAAGGAATATCTATAATCATCTCACATCTTGGAAGCATAATATATTAATAAGTATTTCACATATAAGAGTCATCTCATACATAGAAGGAATAATATATCAACCGACATCTCACATCTAGGAGGCATCTCCCTTCTATAAGTTATATATCATGACTATGAGAGATATCATCTCTATAGTCCAAATATCATATCTAAGAGGTACTAATATCTGTAAAGGCCATTAATCATAATCTAGGGAAATTCATCACAATTTGACAAGCCATGAAGTAAACTTATTCTGAAGGTTCAATAGTCTCAACTAGGACTAACATCCCGAACTAATTCCACAAGGGCTAACATAAGTCTTAACCTAAGCTATGCAGGAAAAACCTACTTTTAATCCTCAATTCCCATATTTAAGCAATTTATACCCCAAACTAGGCTAAGGTATCTAGTTCAACTTCTTGATGTCAATTAATCCATAGCCAAACCTAAGATAGGAATTTCATCTAGAAACAAGGGAACTTAAGTCAACTCTACTGAAATTATGGTTTCACGAGCACTAGACTAGCCAAACTTAGGTTAATCATACTAACCATGATTTCAATTACTTAAACCATATCCCAAATCTAGCATCATATCATATCATATCCATGCTATAAATTAGTTTAATCTATAAAGAAGACAATAGGTTTTAAAAAGGATATTAAGCATTTCAACTTATGGGTCCAAACCCTCATTTAATCCCCAAACTTCAATATTCAATACTAAGTCATTCGACCCATAATCCAACTTAACCTTCACATTCACACATAATTTATAATACACTTTATCTTATGAAAAAGAGTAGACAAAAGCCTACCTCAAAGTCGAACCACAAAACCTTACATCATTCACCAAATGCCTATTTTCACTTCAAAATCCCAAATGTCATTACACTATCAAAATTATAATATACGTGTTAATACTAGAATAACGATACCCATATTACACCATTGTGCTTCTGGTCCAAAAATGACACCAAAAATCTCAAGTGGGTCCCACTTACAGAAATCATGTTTCTTAGGCCCCCATAACATGATATCATGCCTATGGAATTAAGACACTCAATATAGGTGAAACTAAGCAAACTTTGGTGTAAAATCAAGCCCTAAGAGGTTTTGGGGTTTTGGGTAAAAAAACAAAGAAATTCATTAACAAAGTGATGAAATCTTACTTTAATTCGAATGATAATAATGATAAAATATGTTTAGCAAGCTCCTAATTCACCCATAAGACTCAATTTTGAGTTACCACAGTCATGACTCTCAAGAATGAGTGAGAAATAGCCAAAATAATAATATTGGGGTCCATGTATAGGGGTATCATAATCATAGTCCTAGGGCCCGCAATCCCACTATTCCAATCACAATAGGTCCTTGTGCAATTTCATATGCATGAGCACCAACAAAGTCAAAACTTGTTTTTAACCCTCAAAAGTTATTCCGAGTCCAATTTTTGCAAATGAACTATGTAACACCACTAAATTTGATATTTCAGATACATTGATGAAGTTGGATTTTTCATCCAAATTCATTTAGACAAAATGTGATCCCACTCACATCTTTTGATTTTCTAACTTTCTGACCAATAAGTCAAAATGAGCTCGGGTTCAATGGGACCTAAATCAAAGGTATAACTATCCTAAAATTGATATTCTGGAGCTACTAGGATAGTCAAAATTTGCATTTGAGATTATTTTACTAAAGTTTCTTCGCAGTGGTGTAATACCTCGTGCTTTTACCTAGCTTAAAATAGATCTAAAAATGTTAAAGACTTGCTTAAAAAGATAAATCCAATTTTATACATATGGAATTTTCAAGATTTTTACTTTTTGTTATGTGGGAAATTGAATAAGCTTCCCATCGATATCAAATTCGCCCACATTCGACACTCGGGCGAAGAGTTAGAGCCTTTTTAGTCTGACAGTGTATCACCTGAGCCATCAGCGTGTCGCAGAGCCAACTTAAATGGCAATTGTCAATTTTGAGTGTTTCCCTGTGATAGTGGCATATCTCACCAAAGTCCCAGTTCATAATTATCCTTTTCCAGGGAATATCTGCGATGTCTCTGCGTCGCGCCAAACTTCCAGGTCGCAAACAAAGTGGAAATACAATAGCTCCGCATCGCACCACCATGCAGATTCCCAATTGTCCAGTTTTAGAGGCTTAGCGCGATAGTGACGCGTCGTGCCAAGGATGAAAATTAGAAATTTTCTAGTTTTTGTGATATTAAATCCCAAGGCCCGTTTGGTCTTTTCTCATGACTTCAATTCTGCCCAATCACGGGATTTAACCCTAAGAGTGCATTATTTGCTCATTTTTCCATTAGTCTTTCAAATTAAAATTAACTCAACTCTAGAACAAGAACCCTAGATCTTAAATTCAAGGTCCAAATCACAAGAACTCTCTATCAATCCTTCCAAATTCATTAACTCAGATATGCATAGTGTTTATTCATGGATTTCTTTCTTCCATGAAGCCCAAGAATCAAGTTTTAAATAATGTATTATGAATATTATGTTATGGGTTGATTTTGTTTATGTGATTGTTGTTGTATGGTTCCCAAGTTGGAATCTCAATGTGTTTTTATGGAATTAAATTAGTATATGAGTTTAAATCCATGAATTGAATAGTTTATGAGGTGTTTATTAGTAATCATACCTGTGCCCTAAGTGGTGCATATAAGGTGTTTGATAAAATGCCTAGAAATCTCAGTATTAGTTAAGTGGTGCATAAAATACCCTAAGTGGTGCATGTAAGGTGTTTAAATTCAGTATCAGTCCAGTACTCAGTAATCTCTATAATATCAGTAATCTCAATAATCTCAGTAATCCAGTAATCTCAGTACTCGAAAATCTCAGAAATCTCAGTCAGTTATTAGATCTCAGTAGTATTTCATCAGTCAATGAATTTCTATGAACTCAGTCTAGTTTAGTTAATTTAATTATGTTCAGTGTTTATTCAAATGGGAATAGGATTTAGCACTAAGTGAACCCAAGGATGAGGATAAACACACTGACAGTTGAGAGTGTGATCCTTAGAAGCAACCCTTACATTCCAAAACTATGTAACCAGCACAGGTTGAGACATCACCACTATAATATGAGGGTTGATGAGGTGGATAAAAACTGTCAGATGAGGGTCCCACCATTCTTTTTTAGGGAGACTGCTAGATAAGGGTCACTCACAGCTTGTCCTTACCAATGGCGCGATATTGACACCCTTATAATTGAGGTTATAGATTGGACCCCAACTCAGCTATAATAGCTTACTAGGGGCATATCAGTTAGATGACGACTTCCTACAGTTTTAGTTATAGAATCAAGAATGTCAGATACAGTCACTCAGTACAGTATGAAACTCAGCTAGTTCAATCAGATTTTAGGACTATCAGATACAGTCACCTAGTTAATAGTTTATAAATTATTCAAAATTCATGTTACCAATATTCAGATTTCAAAACTGTCAGATACAGTCAATCAAACCAGTTCTTCATAATCGAAATTGTCATAAATAATTATTCCTTTATAAGTAATACAACATCAGTTCCTCAGTACTCAATAGACTTAGTCATTTAGTATCCCAGTGATAGTGCTCAGATATTAGAAAATCCACGTTATCAGAATTCGTAAGTCAAACTTATTATGATCTCAGTCATAGTCATGTATTCATGCATGTATTCTCGCGTTCATGTTATTCAGTCAGTTAGTATTGTTCATGCATATGAACCATTACATTAAGCCACCTAACTTGCATACCAGTACATTCAATGTAATAATGTATTTTCTCTATGGTGTTTTATACCATAGGTTTAGAAGCACAAGCTCCCAAGTATCCTTAGTAGATTAGACGTTCACTAGCTAGACTAGCAGTAAGTCCTTATCATTCAAAGATAGCATGATTATTATATTACTTTATTATATTAGTAGTTTAGAGTTAGTTGGGACATGTCCCATCAACTCCAAAGATTTCAGACAGTTTAGAGGCTTTCAGACGACAACATGTTTCAGATAGTTTATTTCAGTTTTGGGTACTATTATACCCCATTAAATACATTATTTTATATTCAGTATTAGTTAAATTTTGAACCTTATATCCTTACAACTTATATTCCACATATTTACAGTATATTATTTAGTGCTCAATTGCAGATATCAGTCATAGGTTAGCTTGTGCTCCTTCGGGGTCATGAGCACCGTGTAGCTTTTCGAGTGCCAGATTTGGGGTGTTATAAACTTGGTATCAGAGCTTAAGGTTCAACAGTGTCCTAAGAAGTCTAAAAAGCCACATCTAGTAGAGTCTTGTGAATGGGTGCGTTGTGCACCACACTTATGTGCAGGAGGCTATGAGATGTCTTAAGAATAGTTTCCTTTCTTTTAGTATTTATGTCATCCCAGTAAGCATAATCTCTAATTAATTTCTCAGTCTTATTCGCTTCTTTCTCTTGCTTACAGAATATGCCTTTCAAGGAGGCTAGAGAAAAGAGAATCAGTAATTAGTCAGCACCTCAGCCTGTTCAGGCAGATCCCCTGGACGAATATATTTCCCATGCAGAATTTAGGACTACATTTACTACTCTAGCTAATTTAGTCAAAACTCAGAATGAATGGCCAACTACTATTCAGGCCAACCTAGTGGCTAATTCAGCTATAACTAGGATTCAGGACTTCACCCGAATAAATCTCCCCTATTCTTTAATTCTAAGTATGAAGAGGGTCTACATGAGTTCCTCGACCAGGTTCAAAAAGTCACAGACATCATGGGAGTGACTTCCAATAAGAGTGCAGAGTTAGCCACTTATCAGCTACAAGATATAGCCTATACATGGTTTAAATAGTAGATAGTAGACAGGGGTGCAGATGTAGAGCCCATAGAATGGGAAGAGTTTGCTACAACCTTTTTAGATTCTTTCCCCTAGAGTAGAAAGAAGCCAAAGTGTTAGAGTTTATAAATATCAGAAAAGCTAGCATGAGTGTAAAAATATACTTCCTCAAGTTCACCTAGTTAGCCAGGTATGCTACCCATGTAGTAGCAAACAGTAGATCCAAAATGAGTAAGTTTGTATCTGGGTTTTTTAGTAGAGTGGTTAAGGAGTGTAGGACTGTGATGTAGATTAAGAAAATGGAAATATCTAGACTTATGGTCCATGTTTAACAGATTGAAGAGCAGAAACTTAAGAAGAAGGAGAGAGAAAATAAGAGAGCCAGAATAGGTAGTTATAGTTTTTCTCAGCCACGGTTGCAGGGTGGTAACTATTCTCAGCATAACCAAAAGTTTTTAGTTCCAGCTCCTTCCTCAGCTAGTGCTTCAGTTCCTAAGTTAAGAAATAGTAACAAATATAGGGCTCTAGTCTCCAAATCTCAAAATAGTGCAAGCATTATTCGCACTCATCCGCCTTGCGAAGAATGTGGTAAGTATCATAAGGGTGTATATAGAGCCAACAATAATGTGTTTTTTGGATGTGGAGAGTCAGGTCATAAGGCCCGAGACTGTCCTACACCCGGTTCGTGAAGTCAGCACGACTATTTTTTAGCTCAGTCCAGTCGCTCAAATCAGCAGAGTTCCAATTCCAGTGCTATTAGTGGGCAACGCCCAATAGAGTCTATGCATTTTTGTCCTGACAAGATCAGGAAATTTCTCCTGGTGTAGTCACTGGTAAGTTACAATTCTTTCACTTGTATGTTTATACTTCTTCAAATTTAGGAGCTTCTTTTTCTTTTATAACTTTAAGGTCAGACCAAGTGTTAATAGGACCTTTTCTAGTCTCCACCCCAGTAAGACAGTCTAACACAGCCCGACAGGTATACAGGAATTGTCCAGTTATGATGTCTCAGAAAGTCAGGCCTTCACGATTCTGGTACTGGTGCCAGTATGTGTGAAAATTCAGTAAGGAAAGATGATTCCCGACTTATTCCTACATTAGTGCAAAGTTTTATAGTTCAGCCATTACGATATTTATGCATACTTTACGTTTCAGTTTTATGAACATAGTTTACATTCATGCACTTCCCTTAGGATCGTCAGTATTTTAAGTTCCTAGTATGAGGAATCCCAGTTCACTCAGTGTTAAGAATCATGTTCCATAAGTATAGAAATTCCAGACTCAGGTCATGCAGCTCATGACTCATGCACTTATGTCTTGTCTTACAGTATGTTCATCCTACATGATTCATTCTCCACTTCTAATGATCAGCGAAACTCAGACTATGTCACGTATACCCTCTATTTAGATCCCTTGGTGAATCCATTGGGATGATTTTCTATCCCTCGAGTCTCAGTTATGGAGTCAGTTCAGTAATCAATAT
This sequence comes from Capsicum annuum, assembly GCF_002878395.1. NCBI lineage: Eukaryota > Viridiplantae > Streptophyta > Magnoliopsida > Solanales > Solanaceae > Capsicum > Capsicum annuum. The sequence continues at coordinate 66,423,744 of NC_061114.1, forward strand.
TTAGTAAAGGACCAGTTCAGTAATCAATATTTAGTAAAGGACTCAGATAGTCCTATAAAGCCATGGATTTCAGTTATCAGTTACTTAGCTATCAGAATTCAGTACTTCAATACCAGTCTAAACCTTAGTTATCAGGAGTCTAAACCTTAGTTACCAGAAACCAGTATTCAGTCCCAGCTACAGTCTTAGTTATAGTTACAATCTCAATTATCGTCTCAGCTATAATCTCAGTCCCAGTCCTATCACAGTAATTGGGTTGGTAACTCAATTCAGTTTTGAGTTACTCGACCATAGTGTATTGTTATCATTCACTCAGTTGTCATCCTTCCAGTATCTTAGTTTACAAGACTATTCCAGAATCATGTTGTACTCCTGGTGTTGTATTCTTAAATAATACAGTTACCCTTAATTCATGCTCAGTTATCTCATGTCACTCAGTCAGTCCTTATCTCCTAAGCATAATGCTCTGCAGTTGCATTCTAGTTATTTAAGACTAAGTACAGTTTCATCTTGCAGACCCAGTATTTAGCTATCAGTTATTCAGTTAATCAGATAAGTTAGTACGTTTAGGCATTCGTGCTCATCACTCATGTGAATATTTTCAGTAGTCTCAGGTAAAGAAGAAGTACTTCAGTTAAGTATAAGTTTTCCATATGAGTTAGATCGATCAGCCAGTAATTCAGTTTATCAATCAGGCAACAAGTTTGTATGGTGTGTTTTCCCATCTTTCCACCTTGTCCTACTATTAGGAATTTCAAGAATGTAACTATTCCAAGATAGAAAGTCCCAGTAGATGCAAGATCAGCTCAGTTCATGTATTATGTCTTAGTTTCAGATCCCAGATATTCAGTCATAATTAAGTTCATAGGTGCCCTGTGCATCATCCCAATTTTCCTCGATATCTCAGTCAAGTCAGTATTCTTCTAGGGACGTAATGTCCCAAGGAGGAGATGCTCTATAACCCCCGAGCTATCATGCCCTAAACCCTCTAATTTCTCTTCACGTGATGAATCCAATTTAGAGTTATGGGTACCTATAAGTTGACCCTCTAGCTCCAATACCATCTGTAATCCATGTACTCAATGGCTCAGTTCAGTTCACGATACCCAGTTCACATCACATGTTACAGACTCAGCCATGTTCTCATATTCCCATTCATGCGTGTTCAAAAAGGATCTTGAGATGAGGTAAAAAAAAATTTCTGTGTTTGAAAATATTTCCCATGAAGGGAGTGAAGAGGTTTGGCAAAAAGGGAAAACTTAGTCCCTGATATATCGGTCCCTTAAAAATTCTCAATCGCTTTGGCAAAGTATCTTATGATCTCGAGTCGCCTTTACATCTAGCTTTAATGCATCCGATCTTTTATGTCTCCTTACTTAAGAAATGCATAGGTGACCCAGTAGTCGTAGTCACTATTGAGGGCGTAGACATTCAGAACAACCTCTCTTATGAAGAGATTCCAATCAAAATCCTTGACTACCAGACTCGTAGACTAAGGAACAAAGAAGTCCCTCTAGTCAAAGTTCTTTGGCAGAATTAGTCCATTGAGGGAGCTACTTGAAAGCAAAAGAAGACATACGATCCAAACACCCTTACCTCTTCTCTGAAAAACTCAGACTCAGCCCAAGGTAATAGCTTTCCTTAAAGCTTATTCAGTTTTATGTTCAAATTTCAGTTACAAACCAGTTTCATGCTCAGATTCCCATCATAAACTTGGTATCCATCTACCATTGCCTATTCAATCATGTGTTCATGCATCAGACATGCATTCTCCCTTTGAGAAACTCAGTTATCAAAAATATCAGTCATGTATTCATGAGTCAGTTCAGCCATGAAATCATTTATCAAATATGCATGCTCAATATGAATCTCAGCAATATCAGTCATGTAGTCATGTTCCAGTTGTTCATGTTTAGTTATGTACTTCAGCTTATCATTTCTCCCATTTAAGTAAGTATCATTCGAGGACGAATGTTTCCAAGGGGGAGATATTGTAATACCCGTACTTCTACCTAGCTTAAAATTATCCCAAAAATGTTAAAGACTTTCTTTAAAAGATGAATCCACTTTTATACATGTGGAATTTTCAAAATTTTTACTTTTTGTTGTGTGGGAGATTGAATAAGCTTCCCAGTGATATAAAATTTTCCCAAATCAGACACCCTACCGAAGAGTTAGAGCCTTTTTAGTGAGACAGTGTACCACCTGAGCCATCAGCACATTGCAGAGCCAGCTTAAATGACAATTGTCAATTTCCAGTGTTGTTCTATGATAGTGGCGCATTGCACCAAAGGCCCAGTTCACAATTTTCCTTTTCCAGGGAATCTTTGCGATGTGTCCACATCACGCTAAACTTTTAGGTCGTAAACAAAGTGGCAACGCGATAGCTCCTCGTTGCGCCACCATGCAAATTCCCAATTGTCTAGTTCTAGTGGCTTGGCGCGATAGTGGCTCATCGTGCCAAGGATTAAAATCGGGAATTTTCTAATTTTTATGATATTAAATCCTAGGGGCCGTTTGGTCTCTTCCTATGACTTTAATTTCGTCCAATCACGGGATTTAACCCTAAGAGTGCATTATTTGCTCACTTTTGTATTAGTCTTTCAAATTAAAATCAACTTTACTCAATAACAAGAACCCTAGCTCTCAAATTCAAGGACCAAATCACAAGAACTCTCCATCAATCCTTCTAAATTCATTAACTCAGGTATGCATAGTGTTTATTCATGGATTCCTTTCATCCATGAAGCCCAAGAATCAAGTTTTAAATCATGTATTATAAATATTATGTTGTGGGTTGAGTATGTTTATGTGATTGTTGTTGTATGGTTCCCAAGTTGGAATCTCAATGTGTTTTTATGGAATTACGTTAGTATATGAGTTTAAATCTATGAATTAAGTAGTTTATAAGGTGTTAATTGATGATTATACCTATTCCCTAAGTGGTGCATGTAAGGCGTTTGATAAAATGCCTTGAAGACTATAAATCATGTAATATATCTCAATTGTGACTTAAGTGATGGATTCATGTTTTACCCTTATGTTCAAATTACCCCCATGCTATTGATGTGCAATGTAAATGTTTGTTGAAATGCTCATGATGCTAGAATATGGAATTATGACATTGATTAGATGCATTCCTTCCATGTACAAGATTAGGATAACCATGTACTTCATGAAATCTCTAACTTATTGTATTATAAATTATTGATATTGGTTATTTGTTCATATAACGCCTCAATTTTCTGGATTTGGAAGGCCAAACGGTGCTTATGATCTCAAATGACCACAAGCTAACCCTCTACTGATATCTCTACCCGAGCACTGCATAGTATAATAAAATAAATACGGAAAATTGGTGGAAACTTTCCATAAGGTTCAAATAATCTAAAATAATCAAAACTAAAAACTGAATACTGATACATCTGTCTGAAAATCCTCTAAACTTGTCTGAACTGTGGAGTTGATGGGACATGTCTCCAACTAATTCTGTCTACTGAAAATAAATTGAGTCTAATTCCATAATAAAATAAGGATCATTCTCGAATAAAAAGGACTCACTGCTACGTCTACTGCTGCTATCTGAGTCTGGACTTCTAAGGGTGCTTTGGATCTTGTACTTATGAACCTATGGTATAAGACACCATAGTGCAAGAGAAAAGTATGCGTCAGTACTTTGAATGTACTGGTATGCTAGATAAGGTAAGGCTAAATGCAAGGGCTTATGCATGAACATAGCTTAACCGAATAACATGAGAGTACTGAATAAGGACATATGCATAAATGCACAAACCATAGCTAAAATCATCATGACTCTGAATACTGATACTTGGATACTGATTTACTGACATCTGAACTCACTACTAATACTGAATAACTGAATCTTTTGATATTGATAATCGAGTACTGAAGTTGAGATCAGTCCTCTCTAGCATTGATCTTTAAAATTGATAATACTGAAGCTGATTAACTGAATCTGCTCATATCAATGACTGAGTTCCGAGTTTGCTACTATGGACTAACTAAATTTATGATCAAACCTTTCTAACGGATGATCTCTGAATCTACTAATAATGATGAAGAATGATTGTACCTGAGATCAGACCTATCTAGCGGAAGATCTCTGAATCTTTTAATAATAGAAATAACGGATTGAGTTTGAGATTAGGCCTATCTAACGGGTGATCTATGACTCTATTAGTATTGATACTGATTATCTTTATGTGAGACCAGGACTATCTAATGGGTGGTCCATGAATCTATGGAACTATCTAAGTTTCTTACTGAGATGGATGACTGTATCTGACAGTCACGATTTCTCAGTTCTACTCTGAAGACTAATACTGAAACTGCAACTGTGGGAGTTATCACTTAACCGATATTCCCCAAATCTGATCTAGTGGGGCCTAACCTGTAACCCCAGCTGGAAGGGTGTTAATACCGTGCCATGGATAAAGACCTCTGCTATGGTCAAGCTTCTCTAACGGGTGGCCCTGTACAGGAAGTCAAGCCTAAGGAAATATGATAGTCAAGCCTTAATCTAATGGGTGACTCCTGTTCCTACACTTTTTATGCAGTTCTGGAGTTCAGGGAATATTACTAGCGACTCTGCCTCTCTAACGGGGAAGCCGTCATCCTTGCACTCGCTTGGTGCTAGTTCCTACTCCCAACTGAATGACGCTAAACTGATTCTTGGACTATACCAAACTGAGCTGAATATATTATTGGTTATCTTACTTGACTGATCTGACTGAGTTTACTTGATTCCATTATCTGAAGGAATACTTCTAAATCTCGTTATCTGACTGGATAATACTAAGTTCTGAATTGATTACTTGAATTGTACTGTGGCCTTAAACTGAATTCTTGAATACTACTAAGATCTGAGCGGAGTACTAAATGGAAGTTGGAATGCTAATGATACTTAAATTACTGAGATTTCTTAAGTTCTGTAACTGTCTAAGAGTACTGAATTCTGTAACTGAGTGAGTTCTAAGGATCATGGCTTGACTGAGATTATTGTGAAAACTGACACTGGCTCTAGACAAGAACTAATTTGTCGGGTATAAATACCCCCAGGACTCAATAACATAAAAGTAAAACATAACCATTCTTAAATAGTCATGACCATAGACTTTAATTCACAACACAATTAATACGATATTTCGTCAATCACTTGAATGTCATACACATGTAAATGTATAGGGAATGCATACTAATATCTCATAGTTGTTCAATAAGGAATACACATGGATAAGAATGCATGTAATTTATCATAATAAACTCACTATGGCATTTCAACAAACGTTTGACATGCACTAGTTATCACAAAATTGAGGATTTCATACTTAACATACTAAATAGGCACTATTATCTTTAAGTAAGCATTATATCAAACATATAGGGAGCATGCTTTGGTTATACCACAGATTCTATACTTACTCATCATGAATACATCAATATCATGAAACTTGAAGAGGGTTTATCATGAACATCATACAATTCATCACCTACTAGAATCAACTCTTGAAATTGGTAGTCTAAATCATGAATTAAAACCCAACAATACAAAATTATGAACTCTAATATACATAAATCATGAAATCTCATAAATACGTAAACCTCAGAATTTTGAAAAGAATTCTTGAGCTTTTTAGGTGGAAGAAACCCAAGAATCAACATCTAACATACCTTAGAAGACTATTTATTGATGGTTCTTGAAGAAAATCCTTAGTTTTGTTCTTGATTTCTTGGATAGGGTTCTTGCCCCTTTGAGAGAAAATATTTTGATTTGGGGAAAAATTGATGAATAATGAAGTATTTCTGTTATTTAGGGTATAAAACCCTTATATAGACTGGTTTGGGGCTTCAGAAAATTACCACTTGGTCCTTGAAATTTAACAATGGAATCTAAAAAAAAATCCTGATTTTACATGCTGGCGTGATGTGCCATAATCGTGCCAGCTTACTGGAAATTGGACAATTGGGAAACTACTTGATGGTGCGACTTGGTTGAAATCATGTTGCCACCTTGGTTACGAACTGGAAAGGCACCGCAATGCGGTGGAATCTCATTGGTGCATTGGAAATTGAAAACTATAACATTAAGCCTTGGTGCGATGTGCCATAATTGCGAAGGCTCACTGGATTTTGACAATTGCCATTTTGGCTGGCTCCACGACGGACTAAAGTACCAGGAGGTATACTGTCTCACTAAAATGGCTCTAACACTTCGCCCGAGTGTTGGATTTGGGCGAATTTGGTATCGATGGAAATCTTATTTAATTTTCCACGTGATAAAAAGTTAAAATCTTAAAAATTTCACATGGAATAAAATATATTCATCTTTGAAGCAAGATCTTTGATATTCTAGTGGTGATTTTAAACTAGGAGAAGGGTGGGGTATTACAGTTCAAGAAGTGTCAAGTCTTGTCAGTTTCATGCTATTGAGTCCTAGGGGTACTTGTACCCAAAAATTTAGCTGTGTACCTAGAGCCAGTGTTAGTTTTCATAATACTCTCAGTTAAGCCATGATTAGTAGAATTCAGTCAGTTGCATGACTCAGGAAAACTCAGTAAATTTAGTATCAGTCCAGTACTCAGTAATCTCAGTAATCTAGTAATCTCGGTACTTAAAAATCTCAAAAATCTCTGTCAGTTATCAGATCTTAGTAGTATTTCATCAGTCAACGAACTCCATGAACTCAGTCCAGTTCAGTTCAGTTAATCATGTTTAGTGTCTATTCTGATGGGAGTAGGATTTAACACTGAGTGAACCTAAGGATGAGGACGCATACCCTGACAGTTGAGGATATGATCTTTAGAAGCAATTCTTACAGTCTAGAACTATGTACCCAACATAGGTAGAGATATTAACACTGCCAGATGAGGGTTGATGAAGTGGATAAACACTGTTAGATGAGAGTCCCACCGTTCTCTTTTGGGGACACTGCCAGATGAGGGTCACTCATAATTTATCCTTACCAGTGGTGCGGTATTGATACCCTTCTAATTGGGGTTACAGATTGGACCCTAACTCAGCTATAATAGCTTACTAGGGGTATGTCAATTAGATAACTACTTTCCATAGTTTCAGTTATAGAATTAGGACTGTCAGATACAATCATTTAATATAGTATGAAACTCAGCTAGTTCTATCAGATTTTAGGACTGTCAGACACAGTCACCCAGTTAATAGTTTATTAATTATACAAAATTTATGTTACCAATATTCAAATTTCAGGACTGTTAGATACAATCAATCAGATCAGTTTTTCATAATCAGAACTGTCAAAAATAGTTATTCCTTTATAAATAATACGACATTTTTTCCTTAGTACTCAATAGACTTAGTCATTTAGTATCCTAGTGTTAGTACTCAGATATTAGAAATACATATTATCAGAATTCATGAGCTAGTGTTATCACAATCTTAGTCACAGTCACATATTCATACATGTATTCCCACGTTCATGTTATTCAGTCAGTTAGTATTGTTCATACATTTGAACTATTGCATTAAGCCACCTCACTTGCATACCAGTACATTCAACATACTGACGCATTTGCGCTATGGTGTTTTATACCATAGGTTTAGAAGCACGAGCTCCCGAGAATCCTTAGTAGATCAAAAATTTAGTAGCCAGACTAGCAGTGAGTCCTCATCATTTGAGGATAGCATAATTATTTTATTACTTTATTATTTCAGTAGTTCAGAGAGAGTTGGGGACATGTCCCATCAACTCCATAGATTTCAAACAGTTTAGAGGCTTTCAGACTGTAGCATGTTTCAGATAGTCTATTTCAGTTTTAGGTATTGTTATACCCCATTACAGACATTATTTTATATTCAGTATTAGTTTAGTTTTGAACCTTATGGACTTATAGCTTATATTCCGCATATTTATAGTATATTATTTAGTGCTCAGTTATAGATATTAGTCATGGGTTAGCTTGTGGTCTTTCAAGGTCTTGAGCACCGTGTAACATTTCAAGTACCAGATTCGAGGCATTACAAGTGGACACTTAGAACCAGCAAAGACTTCAAAATAGGGAATTATCCGTAAATATCAAACGAACTGCCTAGTAATCGGTCTCAATAAGTTATAAATAACTTAGGGAAACTATAGAGAAACTCAAACAGTAAAAATAAATAGAATTATGAAACATAACCGAAAAGGTGATTACAGTATCTAACCCTATTCATGCTTTTGTCCGTAGATGGTGAATAGTAGAGTTAACTAGGGATGTGCATCAATCAGTTCAGTTTGGTTAGATTTTGTTTATCTATTTTTGGTTTGTAAACATGCTAAATTGATAACTGAATCAACTAGAGAAAACTCTCCTAATTTTTTTTACTTTCTCTTATTTTCACCTATTCTACACTAAATTCATGTATAAAGTCTACACAAATTCTAAGATCTAAGACAACAACTATAAAATACAAAAGACAATGTAACGACCTAATTTTTAATGATTTATGTAAAATAGTCATTTTTGTGTGATTTGACCATTTTAGTCCTCTTCATAGTTGATTTGTGGTATTTTCTAAGGTGTGGGGATGCGATACCTTTCCTTAAGCTAGGTATCGAGTATGCAATTCAGTGATCACATATGCAATGCCTGGGTCCTTTATATACCTATGTTTTACCATTTTCACTATTTTTGAGACTTGGAGCTTAGGGTTTGATGATTTTGAGCAATTTCTTCCGCCTTTAAGCTTGGGTAAGCTTCATAACACCTATTTAAGCTACTTTCACCAAATTTTATCATATAATTCTTGTTTAAATACAAATTTAAAGGTAGAAATTGGGAACTTTAGCCTGTAAGGCCTAAAAAATTTTAATTCTCTGATTTAAACCCTGATTTCAATCTATTTTCACTTGGGTGAGTTTCTAATATTATAATTATCGCTTTTATTTTGATTTCATCTTTAAAAAATTATAAATTCTCAATTTTAAAATCAATTTTGAATATTTTTACTAGTAAAGCTTGGGCATGATTTTTCTTCGATTTGAACCTCATTTTTAATTCATCTTGCTTAGTTTTTAAGATGTAGACTCGTAAAAATATTGGAAACATATTTCAAAAATAGAGTTACAACTTTATCCTTCTTTTTTGAAAACCTATTTCGATCTCTATTTTGACCCTAACTCAAAAATAGGTAATATGAGTATCGTTGTCTTTCTTTTGATGCATATATTCTATATTTCAATATTTTAGTTAATATCAAGTTTATTTGTGAGAGTAAGACTTTGGGTTGAAAGCTTCCAGACTTATTTTTAACATTCGAGGTAGGTTATGACTTCACTTTGTTCAGACTAGGCGGGGTAGTCAATATCAATATAATAACATGTTAAGGGTGTGGGAACTATATTCTATATTTCAATATTTTAGTTAATATCAAGTTTATTTGTGAGAGTAAGACTTTGGGTTGAAAGCTTCCAGACTTATTTTTAACATTCGAGGTAGGTTATGACTTCACTTTGTTCAGACTAGGCGGGGTAGTCAATATCAATATAATAACATGTTAAGGGTGTGGGAACTAATCATGAAAACGAACATAATTATTATGTTGAGCCTATGTGGGTTCCTATATATTATTGTGTTTGGTGCTTTTGGAATATTACTTGCTATGTATGACCGTGTGGGGTTCTTTATGACATTGTTGGCTATGAATACATAGAATTAGATGTGTCTTGTATAATGAAAAGCCTAATGCGGTATCAATGGTGTATTTAATTCTATTCCATTCTCTTGGCATATGGTTTATGTAGTCATTGATGGATGGTTGGAAATATTGAGTGGATTATTGGCCCACTTGGTTGGTATATTGGCTAGTTATGTAAATACTCATTCTTGTTAATGGTGAGCATTAAATCCTTATATCATACACACTAGTGAAACATTCGTACCACCATAGAATTCTGGAAATACTGGGAACACTGACTTGTTTTGACAGAAATGTGACATTTTTAAAACCCTCTATCAATGGATGTGCCGAAGAGTAGTTATGGATATTGGTTATATACGGGTTGACAAACTCCCCATAGTTCCTATATCAAAAAGCTCTAGCTTTGTAGGTGTATACGGAGGTTGTCCGACAACCTCAGGCATCATCATCATTATTAGCATTATCATCATCATCTCTAGTATATTTGTATTTTCTTTTGATATTTTTATGACATACTATTTTCCTTGATATGATACTTGTCGGTGTGTATTTATTTCTTCATATTCTCTGGTGTGATACCAGTATAATTATACTTCTCTTTTATGTTGTTATGGTGTACGTGAATATTATAGAACCGTTAGTAGAGATAGTGTGGGCTATTATTTAGGACATTTTCAAGTTGCAGGTGATGTGCCCTTAGTATGTATTTGTATGCTTTATTTTCTACTTTGATCTGTCAGCCTATGATACCTATTGAGTACAAGTGGGTAGTACTCACCCCTACTGTGCCCTTTTGATACACATCTAGGCTTAAGTGCATCTTAGGGTAGTTGACTCTAGGAAACACTTTGGAGCTATTCGAGATAACGGTTAGATTCTTGCTTTTGGAGTCTACTACTAGCATTCTTTATTTAGACTATGTCTTTATTTTGCATTCAGAGACAGAGTTGTTCAAGTTTTAGATATCTTATATATTTTGATCTCAATGTTGTACAAGTTATTCTTACACTGTGAAACTGGGTTTTGGGATTATGGTATGATATCTTTTGTTATTTCTTCCATTTTTAGTCATTGCTATTATTATTTTTCTTTTTATATTAGTTTGTGTGATATGATTATTTGTTAAGGCTTGCCACAACACGTGCCATCATAACCCTTAGATTTTGTGTTATGATAAATTGGTATCAGAGAAACAAGGTTCATTAGTCTCAACAGTGTAAGAATGAGATGTCTAATAAAATTTCGCAGATTGGTACATAGATATTCGTATCAATCTTTGAGACGCTATAACATATCTTTAGAAAATTTCCCTTATTTTTTTCCTTATTATGAAAATTTGCTTCATAACTTATGTTCCAAGTCATATTTCACTCTCTTCTATGCAGATAATGTTGATTAGATCTTATGAGGTTAGGGAGATCGAGCCTTCATCTGAGGAAAAAGCCAGTCTAGAGGGCGAGTTGTAAGTCGTGGATTGGACCAATGATCTACCCCTTCTTGGAGTACTTCTAGAGGACTCTCTACTAATCTCAATGTTGAACATGGGAGATGTGGGTCCTATTTTGGCTCCACCGAGTTCTTCTACCCCAGTCTTAGAGCGGTTGTTGATTCATTTTGACCGATTTGGCTCTTTTGAGTGTTCTAGTGTTTCCCCAGCTTTGAGTATTGCATCTCTATCTCTTCCAGAGTCTACATATAGTTTTTCTCTGGCCCTAAGTATGGATCCTCCAGTAGTACCTATTTCTACTTTTTGTACTCCATAGACTCTGAATGTTATTCCTTCTTCAGTGCCTATATCTGAGTATGGTATTTTGAGATTAGGGGTTCAACCCTTATTTATGTTACCTCCTTAGGTGGGATCTCAGCTTTCTAGATTTACCATACCTTCTCTTATTGCAAGTATAGCTTCTGAGGATCAAAAGAGATTTAAGAGATTCACTTATTTGGGTCTTCCTGGTTTAGTGATGATATATGTGAGGATGCCTATTAGTTCTTGATTAACTGTTATGAGAAGTTGCATAGCCTGGGTTTGCTTGAGTTGCATGGCGTTGCATATAGTACTTATCAATTGAGGAATGCCGCTAGGGATTAGTAGAGGCCACTTATTGGTTGCATACCTCTCAATTCTCCTGAGATAACTTAGGATAAGATTGTTGAGGCCTTTTTAGAATGCTTCGTGCCTCACAGTCTAAGGTATCAGATGAGAGATGAGCTTGATCACCTAGAGTAGGGGTCCATGACTATTGCAGAGTATAAAGCATGCTTCTATGCCTTGTCTAAATATTTCTATGCCAGCATTGACACTGAATCTGAGAAAATTCAAAAGTTTATGAAGGGGTTGGATATTTTTCTTAAGCTAGCTACATCTTAGATAGTAGTGTTTGAAGCATCATTTTTGAGTATAGTATATTATGCTAAGATGACTGAGGGTATTCATCAAGCATCTTAGGGAGGCACTAAAAGGGTGGCCTGCTTGGATGAATTTAAAGGTCAGATTTCTCAAGGTAGGGATTTTAGAGGGTTTTTTGGTTATCATAGTAGACCCATGCAGGCATTCTTGCAGAGTTCAGGTAGTGGGTTTTCTGGTTCAATAATTTTTGGGTGGCTGCTCCACTACTCTAGGACCTCCTTCTACTGAGTCGGGCTATTGAGGTTTCTATGTGTATGATGATATGGATTACTTAGTCAAGGACTGTCCTTGCAGTGTGTTTAAAGATACTCTTATTTTAATCATGAGAGATAGAGGTTCTACCTTATGTTTGTAAGGCAGAGGTAGTGGATCCTGTGGTAGTGGTCGCGGGGCTATTCATCTAGTTGGTGGTGATAGATAGTGATATGCTATACCCTCAAAACTAGAAGCAGAGGCTTTTAATAATGTTATCAGAGGTATCATCCCTATTTATTTTAGATCTATATTAGAGTTATTTGATCGGGGATCAGCATTCTCCTATGTGTCTGTATACTTTGATTCAAGTTTTGATTTAGTTTGTGAGCCTTTTTATTTGCTTATTTGTGTATCTACCCCTATAGGAGACTCTTTAGTGGTGGCTCAAGTATACCAATCTTGTGTTATGACTTTTGCTTGGCATGAAACCTGGGTAGAACTGATTGTACTAGATATGGTAGATTTTGATATCATCTTGGTTGGCATCTTACTATGCTATCCTAGATTGTTATGCAAAGATCGTGAATTTTGCTTTACTGAGTGTGCCAAGGATAGCCTGGAAAGGTTCTCGCCTTTCAGGTCCCAAAAGTGTTATATCTTATATTCAGGCTCATCGCTTGGTTGAGAGAAGACATTTATTTTATTTAGTTCATATTCATAATACTAGTGTTGCTCACCTTCTTCATTGCATTTTGCTTATGTGGTCTGCGAGTTCGTGGATATCTTTCCTACCATGCCTCCAGATTATGATATTGACTTTGCTATTGATATTGAGTCGGGAACCTAGCCTATTTCTATTCTTTTTTATAGGATGGCCCCAACCAAGTTAAAGAAATTAAAGGATCAGTTGCCAACGTTATTGGATATGGGATTTATTCAACCTAGTGTATAACCTTGGGGTACGCCTATCATGTTTTTTAAAGAAAAAGGATGGGTCTATGCGTATATGTATTGATTATCGACAAGTGAACAAGGTGATGATCAATAATAAGTGTCTTCTCCTTTGCATTGATGACTTATTTATCAGCTTAAGGATGCTTTAGTGTTTTTGAAGATTGATTTGAGGTTTGGGTATCACTAGTTGAGGATTAGTGCTTCAAATATTCTAAAGATAATTTTTTAGACTCGCTATGATCATTGTGAGTTTTTAGTTATGTTCTTTGGGTTGATCAATGCTCCAGCTGTATTCATGGAGTTGGTAAACTGGGTATTTCTATCGTATATCTATTTATTTATTATTGTATTTATAGATGATATTTTGGTTTATTCTAAGAGTGAAACCAATTATGAGGAGCCTTTTTAGATTTTGCCTTAAAGATTGAGGGATGAGAAGTTGTATGCTAAGTTCTCAAAGTGTGAGTTTTGGTTAGAGTGTATCTCTTTCTAGGACCATGTGGTGACTAAGAAAGGTATTATTATTGATCCATCTAACAATACAACAGTTTATTATTGGGCTAGTCCTACTTCGCCCACTGAGATTTAGAGTTTTGTAGGATTGGAAGGTTACTACTAATGTTTTTTTGAGGGTTTCTCATCTATTGCTACTCCGTTGTCTAATTGACTCAGAAGAAGATTTCCTTTTAGTGGTTCGATTCTAGTGAGGTGAGCTTTCAAAAGCTCAAGGACTTGTTAACATCAGCTCCTATCTTGACTTTGCCTAAGGAGGGCATGGGTTTTATAGTCTTTTATGATACTTTAGGTGTGGGTTAGGTGTTGTGTTAATGCAAGAGGGTAAGGTGATTGTGTATGCTTCTCATCAATTAAAGCCCCATGAGAAGAATTACCTTTCCCATGATTTGGAGTTATGTGGGATCGTTTTTATTTTGATGTTGTGGATGCACTACATTTATGGAGTCTATTGTGAGATTTTGTAATATCATCATAGCTTTAAGCATTTCTTCACCCAGTGAGATATTAATAAGAGGCCGTACCATTGGCTTTAGTTGCTTAAGAATTATGACTTGACTATTCTCTATCATCCAATCAAGGGTATTGTAGTTGAAGATTCCTTGTGCTAAAATTCGACTAGCATCGGTAGCTTGGCATATCTTTGCCCCAGTAAAGGGCTTTGGGCTTAGAGGTATGGTCTTTCACTAACTGGATGGTTAGTCTGATATTTTGATACCTGGGTGTGTTTTGACATTCGTGGAGGCTAGGTCTTCTCTGATGGAGCAAATATAATCTCATAAGTTTGATGATGATGGATTGAGATTGGTTTGGGATAAGGTGTTTTATGGTGAGGCGAAGGAAGCCTCACTCAATTTAGATGGTGTTTTAAGGACTGGAGGCTGGGTTTAATTTGTTGATAGTGGGTGACTGGATTAGACTAATTTTTAAAGAGGCTCAGTATTCTATGTATTCCATCCATTTGAGGGTGAGTAAGATGTATCGTGATTTGAGGTAGCATTACTGGTGAGGTGGTATGACGAAAGATATAGCAGATTTTATGGCTCATTACCTATATTGCCAGTAAGTGAAGGTTAAGCATTGGAGGCCTGGTGGATTACTTCATAGGTTACCCATTCTCGAGTAGAAGTAGGTATGAATTACTATAGACTTCATGACTGGGTTGCCTCATACTTCATATGGTTTTGATAGTGTTTCGGTTATCGTGGATCGAATGACCAAATCCACCAATTTTATTTTAGTTTAGGTCTCTTTTAGTGTGGAGAGGTTTGCCTATATCTATATTCATGAGGTTTTGCATCTTCTTGGTGTGCCAATGTCTATTATCTTAGATCAAGGTTCAGTATTCACATCTCACTTTTGGAAGACTTTTCAAGATAAGTTAGGTACTCGGGTTGATCTTAGTACAATATTTCATCGCTAGACTAACGGACAGTCAGATTAGACTATACAGGATTTGGAAGATATGCTCCAGTGCTTGTGTGATGGACTTTGGTGATTAGTGGGAGCAACATTTATGTTTGGCATAGTTTGTGTATAATAATAACTACTATCCTAGTATTGATATGGCTCCTTTTGAGGCCTTATATGGTAGGTGTTGTCGCTCTCTATTTGGTTTGTTTGAGGTTTCTGAGTTTAGACTATGAGGTATAAACTTGGTTAGTGAGTCTTTGGATAGAGTTCAAATCATTTAGGATAGACTTCGAGCGGCTTAGAGTAAGCAGAAGTGCTATGCAGATCATAGACTTTGTGTCTTGAGATTTAGTGTTAGTGATCTTACTTTCCTTCGAGTTTCACCCATGAAGGGTGTAATGAGGTTTGGGAAAAGGGGTAGGCTTAGCCCTAGGTATATTGGCCATTTGAGATTCTTCGAACTTTTGGTGATGTAGCTTATGTGTTGGCTTTGCCCCCAACTTTATCAGCGGTTTATCCAATTTTTCATGTTTCTATGCTTTGTTGTTACATTCCGACCAAGTCTCATGTCATTCATTGGGATTTGATTCAGTTAGATGAGATATTATATTTTGTTGAAGAGCCTATCTTTATCTTGCCAAGAGATGTGAGACGATTGTGTTCAAGAGTTATTCTACTGGTTAAGGTCAAGTAGAAGCATCGACCTGTATATAAGGCTACTTGAGAGGTCGAGTCTAATATACATAGCTTTTATCCCTAACTTTTTGATGATTCTGGTATTTTCCTTTGCCTTTAGTTCGAGGCCGAACTAGATGTTTAGTGGTGGATGATGTAATGACCTGATTTGGATGACCTACGTGAAATATTCATTTCTATGTGATTTGATCATTTTATCCCTTCTCGCCTATAACTTTTTGGTATTTATGGTGTGTGGGATGATTGGCATAATTTACAGTGCTTTTTGGTGTGATTTGTGCGGTATAATGATTATTGGTGGCTTGAGAAGCCTTATAGTTGACTTTGATCATCTTTCTTTGATCTGTGTATCGAATGGCAAAAGGAACTGTGCCAAAATATTCGAAATGTCAATTTTTGATTGGTAATATGATTGGTATGGTTTTATGGCTTTTATATCTCATTCGACCCTCGATTCAGAAAGTTGTGAGATTGAGTTTTAGGGGTCAACTTCGTGAAACAATGTCTTCTTAAAAATTAGATATTGCCATTGAGTCCGGAGCATAAAATTTGATACGATAGCATAGTTTATTTGCATTCACAAAATTTTGAATGAATTTCGAGGGGTTCACGGAGACTTGGAATTCTCGCAAGTCTCCAGCTAGTGCACCCGCAATCGCGATTGGCCAGTCGCGTACGCGACTCAACTGGTCAGGACCAAGTGTCGTATATGAGACATCTTGGTCGTGATTATGAGCCCTGCAAAAAAGATGATAGAATCACGAATGTGATACTTTCCTTCAGGCCAAGTACTGCATACGCGACTGAGTGATCGCGTATGCGATGCCTGGGTCCTATATATACCCATGTTTTGTCATTTTCACCATTTTTGAGGCGTAGAGCTTAGAGTTTCATGATTTTGAGAAATTTCTTCCACTTTTAAGCTTGGCTAAGCTCCATAACACTTATTTTAGCTACTTTCTTCAAATTTTATCATGTAATTTTTGTTTAAACGTGAATTTAAAGGTAGAAATTGAGGATTTTGGTCCGTAAGGCCTAAAAGAATTATAATTTTCCAATTCAAACCCTGATCTCAATAAGTTTTCACTTTGGTGAGTTTCTAATCTTATAATTATCACTTTTCTTTCGATTTCATCTTTAATTAACATGTTCTTTTTTAAATTTGGACCTCATTTTCTCTTGGGGTTTCAGATGTAGACTCCTAAAAATATGGGTAATATGTTTCAAAAACAAAGTTACAATTTTATCCTTTTTGAAAATCCATTTCAGGGGTCCGTTTTTACCTAGAAAAGACAATATGTGTGTTGTTGGCTTTATTGTGATGAATAAATTCTTTATTTCTATGGTTTAGTTGATTTTGAGTCTATTCATGAGGAGTAATTCTTTGGGTTGAATGCGTTCAAACCATTTTTTAGCATTCGAGGTAGGTTGTGGCTTAACTTTCTTCAGACAGGGTGGGGTAGTAAATGTCGATACAAAAACATGTTAAGGGCATAGGAGCTAATCATAAATGACATAATTATTGTGTTGAGCCCTCGTGGGGGACTATATATTGTTGTGTTTGATGGTTTTTTGAATATTATTTGCTATGTGTGACCGTGTGGGGTTCTGTATGATAATGTTGGCTGTGAATACATGGAATTAGCTATGTCTTGTATAATGAAAAAGCCAAATGTTGTATCAATGGTGTATTTAATTTTATTCCATTCTCTTGGCATATGGTTTATGTTGGTATTCATGGATGGTTAGAAATATTGGGTGGATTATTGGCTCACTTGGTTGGATATGGAAATAGTCATTCTGGTTGGTTGTGAGCATTACATTCTCATATCATATACATTCATGAAACACTGGTACCATCGTTGAAATTCTGCAAATACTGGGAATACTTGCTTTTTCTGACAAAAATATGACATCTTTAAAACCCTCTATAGATGGATATGCCAGAGAGGTGCTATGGATATTGATATTGGACATTAGTTGTATACGTGTTGACAAACCCCCATGGGTCCTACGTCAAAAAGATTTAGCTCCGTAGGTGTATATGGAGGTTGTACGATATCCTTGGGCATCATCATCACCATTTGCATTATCATCATTATCTCCATAACATTTGTTTTTTACTTTGTATCTGTGATGTATTGTTTTCCTTGATGTGATACTTGTCTATATGTATTTCTTCTTTCGTATTCATATGTGTGATACCTGTATACTTATACTTCTCTTTTGTGTTGTAGTGGTGTATATGACGAATAAAAATATAACTTAAATATAATCTTATTAGGTTATCGATTTAACCATTAACTAAAACCTTAAAATTAAATAAAACCAATAGCCCAATAATTTTTTTTATAAAATCATTGAAAATCTGTTAACCCAACAATCTGATACAGATAAACTAATAATATTTTAATTAATTTGGTTTATTGGTTGAATCAATTTTAGCACACTCCTAGAGCGAACGAACCAAGACCGGCAGCACTTGCCTAGTGTTAGGTCCTGCCATGTGTTGCGGTCTACTGCACATGCAAGTGTACATGATCGGACAAGTAAAATAGCGACTCAAGATAATTGGATATCTAACCCACAAGGACTGCTTGTTTAGCAATTCACTTAATCTTAGTTCCGACAATATTATAATCAAGTATTGTAGAGTATCAAAGATGTTTATGAAAGTTTAGAAACTATTAACGAGTAAGAGAATAATGAAATATGGCCAGAGCAACGTAGCCAAAGATGTAATCAATACGAGAAGAAATTCTAGGGCTAAGTTGCTATTAACAATCATATAAATTTTTATCCTTATTGTTGGTCAGGTTGGTTATGGGGTTGTTTGTTCACAGGGTTAAGGATGCGATTATGGTCTTTTGGACCTTTAATCATCTTCCTAAAAGAATATTAACATTATATCGTTGATCGAGGATGTAACTGTAACTCCCCAAGATCCAATCCCAAGACGTCACACGGTGCTTAAGGCCACACGCAGCCTCAATCTAACCCTATGAGCCTATCATCACTTCTATAACTCACTATGACAATAATCAAGCTGTAATAAGGAAGAATAATCATGTCATGAACACACTGGAATACGATGAAATACTATCCTGTACAATCAAAATACCAAAGTTCTGTACATATTGGTACTCTAGTCTGACAAAGCATCTACTACATAAGATTGAGAAGCCATTGGGACAGATCCCCAACTGACTCTTACTGAACTGGAAATAAACCACCATCTACTATTAAGACAAAATCAGGGACATAGGTCCTCGAACCATGAGGACTCACCAACTGTACGAATGTAGATGGAGGTACTTGAATATCACTATCGCTACTGAGATTGAGCACCTAAACCTACATCACGAGAAAATGTAGAACACAGAATAGTATGGGAATCAGTACTTGGGAATGTACTGAGTATGAGGGGGTTCAGGGAACATTTAAATAATATTAGAAATGTATAAGAAAATCATGCATGCTGATAATAATAACTCTTATCTCTCATAACACATGCTTCATAAATCTCATAAACCATTGGACTCAACTGAAACTCTTTGACTCATGACTTAGAGTGACTTAGTAACTCATGGAACTTGGACTTTTATGGACTTGGGAGTTTCTTATAACTGACATAAACCATGTGAGCTTACATGGAGTCCAACGTCTTGCCCATGTTAGGGAGAGCTGTTCTATCCCTGCGATCGGAGTAGAACCTTTACTTTAGTGGTCACTGTCTTGGCCTTTGGCCCTTAATTTTAATCCTATGGTGGCACGTAATTCTAGGGAAGTAGGATGCGCTGAACCCATATTTCTCGCTCGATGCTAAATACTACTCCCAGACTAAAGCTCAGAACGTGTTAGGAAATCCACCTTAATCAACTCAAGGGTCTATCATGAGGACCAAAATATAAATATATATCTCATTTGTAAATCATAATCAACTTGTGGATTCCTAACTCGACTCAATCTCAAAATAATCTTTCTCATCATCAAGTACACTTGCTTATCAAATCATATCAAGTATCAAAAGCTTCAAGAAAACATCATAGAGCTCGTTCTTGACTCTCAAGCTCAATATCAATGTATATTCAATAGACAAACTTCTCATAGAAAAACATAAATCATGACACTTATCATAAATCACTTAGAAATCATCATTTCATGATAACAATATACAACTCATGGCATAAATTCTTAATTCAATAAATAAGACAATGAAGTAGTCATATATGTCAATCTTGTATATCTCAAATCTCATAAATACTTGATAAATTAATTTAGGTATAAATCCACTTTGCCAAAATCATGAAACTCAATAGAAATTAAATCTTTGGACACAAGAACGAAAGAAGTATTTTTGCTCAAAACCCCACATACCTTAATCGTTGAAATTGGATGAACTTTAGTGCTTGAGACTTTATCCACCCTTGAAATAAATAATTCTTGAAGCCCACACTTTGATGAACTTGGTTCTTGAAGAAATTTTATAGATTTATGGATGATTCTTGGAAGATTTATGTTCTTGATAAAACCCTAGATATATTATCTCAAGAGAATTGTTAGAGAGAATGATGGAATTAGGGTTTGGATGAGGATTCTCATATTTATAGAGGACTCCAAAAATTGGGAAAAGACCAAAATACCCTTGCAAAAACGTCTCTAAATTGCTGAAAAAAATAGCTGACGACATCCGCGACAAACCGTTAGGCCCGTGATAGGCCGTCACGAATTGTCGTCACAAAAGGGTGGATTTTGTGACTTTCTGACTTAAGGTGACAACATTTTGTGATAGGCCGTCAGGCTTGTGACAAGTCATCACAAAAGGTCATCACAGATTTTCCAGGCTAACACGCTGGAGTAAAATAAGCATAACTCTTTGCTCCGATATTGGATTTTGACGAAATGGGCATCGTTGGAAATTTAATTTAATTATATATATTTTGGTAGGTCATGAGCTCAATAATTGGTAGTACAACGGGAGATATGCTCATTTGAAGTTGAGTATGCCAAAATCTTTCTCAAGAATTCAATCGGTAAAGCATGTTTTGATTCGCCCAATCGTTAGGACATCTTTAAAGCCTTAATACACAACACCCATGACCAGAAAACAACCAAAACACTATAATTTATTTCTTATGAGCTTGATTCATGGTTGCACTATTGGTTAGAGTCTCGGGGTATTACAATATCTCCCTCTTGGAAACATTCGTCCTTGAATGTTGCTAGATAGGCCGAGAATAAGAGAAAATGAGGACGTATAGCTGGAACGACTCTCTAAAAGGTGCTTATTTCACTCTAAACTTTCGAGTACTTCACAAAATGCACGAATCATAGAGAGAGTAACCATATAGCTGAATACACTGGATTAGAAGGATATTGGATTAGAGAAGAATAGTACCTTCGACTTGATTTGAACTCGTGAAGAAGAGGTGAGGGTATCTGGCTTGCATATCTGCTTCTGCTTCCCAAGTAGCACCCTCGACTGATTGATTTCGCCACAGAACTTTAACTAAGGGAACTTTCTTATTTCTTAGTCTATGAACTTGATAATCTAGGATTTCAACCGGAATTTTATCATATAAAAGGCTATCCTGAACATCAAAATTTTCTGACGGATCAACAACAACAGAATCACCAATGTGCTTTTTGAGCATAGAAACGTGAAAGACAGGATGGACAGTTGACAGCTCAGCAGGCAACTCAATCTCACAAGATGCTTTCCCAACACAATTCAAAACTCTATAAGGGCCAACGTATCGGGGACTAAGCTTCCCTTTCTTACCAAATCTTTTCACCCCTTTCATGGGTGAAATATTCAGGTACACCAAATCATTAACCTAAAATTCAAGAGCTCTTTTTCTCACATCTGCATATGACTTCTGACGACTCTGGGCTATCTTCAAACATAGCCTCAGGTCCACTCACAACTGCTTCACCCACTTCAAACCAACCTATGGGTGATTTACATCACCTTCCGTATAAAGCCTCAAATGGAGCCCTTCCAATGCTAGCATGAAAACTGTTGTTGTAAGTAAATTCAATCAATGGCAAATGTTTATCCCAACTTCCTTTAAAATCAAGAACACATGCCCTCAAAAGAGAAGCTAAGATGAACTTGGGTACCGAGACCCTTCTGAAAAGCCCTCCAAAAAAGAGAAGTAAATTGAGTACCCTTGTCAGGGATAATAGACAAAGGAACTCCATGTAACCTGACTAATTCTCGAATGTACAACTTAGCATAGTCCTCAGCGGTGAAAGATATATGCACTAGAAAGAAATGTGCGGACTTAGTCAACCTATCTACAAGGAGGTAAACCAGTCACAAAATCCATATTCACTTCCTCCCACTTCCAAGTAGGAATACTGAATTCTTGCATCATTTCATCGGGTCTTTGGTGTTCTATCTTAACCCGTTGGTAAGTTGTACACTCCTCTACGAATTTTGCTATATCCTTTTTCATACCATTCCACAAATAGATTTCTTGCATATCTTGGTAGCATCGGGATGAATAAAATATCACGTGCCATGTATTTCAACTATAATTATCTGCCTCAAATCTTCTACATCAGGCACACATAATCTATTTTAAAATCTCAATACACCATCTTCCCCTTAGGAGAAAACCTCCACCTTTTGGTATTTAACAGACTCCTTCAGTCTGACCAAACTAGGATCCATATCTTGCTTCTCCTTTACTTCCAAAGCTAGAGAAGACTCGGAGCTACTCTGGATCCAAATATTACCCTCAGTTGAATCAAGTAATCTAAATCCCAACCTAGCCAGATGATGCACCTCACGAGCTAACTCCTTCCTATCTTCCTCGACCTGTGCTACACTACCCATGGACGACCTACTAAGGGCATCTGCCACTACATTGTCCTTGCCCGGGTGATACAACACATTCATATCATAGTTCTTTAACAATTCTAACCATCACCTATAATAAAGATTCAACTCTCTCTGAGTAAACAAATACTGCAAACTCTTGTGATCCGTGAAAACATCAACATGAACACCGTACAAATAGTGTTTCTAGATTTTCAAGGCAAAGACCACTACAGCTAACTCGAGGTCATAGGTCGGGTAGTTTTTCTAATGCGGTTTCAACTGTCTGGAGGCATAGGATATAACCTTACCTTTCTGCATCAACATGCAACCTAACCCAACTCTAAAAGCATCACAGTACACAAAATCATCTACACTATTTGGAGGGTTCAACACAGGGGCCAAAGTGAGTCGATTCTTCAACTCCTGAAAACTCTTCTCGTAAGAATCAGAACACAAGAATTTTAATTTCTTTTGGGTCAACTGAGCCAAAGGAGACGTAATGGAAGAGAAACCCTCAACAAAACAATGGAGGTAACCAGCTAGACCCAACAAACTCCTAATATCAGATCGGGAAATAGGTCTAGGCCAATTTTCACAGCTTCTATCTTTTGAGGATCAACTTGAATACCTTCAGAAGAAACAATATGACCCAGAAAAGCAACTGACCTTAGCCAAAATTCGCACTTGCTAAATTTAGAAAATAGTTGATGATCTCTAAGGGTCTGCAAGACTATTCGTAGATGATTTGTATGGTCGTTCTCATTTTGAGAGTATACAAGAATATCATCTATGAACACAATAACAAATATATCCAGGTACTATCTGAATACCCAATTCATGAGATCCATAAAAGCTGTTGGGCCATTTGTTAGCCCGAAGGACATGACCAGGATCTTAAAATGACCATATCAGGTGTGAAAAGCTATCTTTGGAATATCACACTCTTTAACTTTAAGCTGGTGATAAATGAATCTCAAATCTATTTTTGAGAAATAGTTGGCACCTTGCAGCTGATCAAACAGGTCATCAATTCTAGGAAGAAGGTACTTGTTCTTAACTGTGACCTTGTTAAGCTGACGATAGTCAATGAACATCCGCAATGAACCATCTTTATTTTGCACGAACAGAATGGGTGCACCCCAAGGAGATACACTAGGCCTTATGAAACCCCTTTCTAGAAGATCTTTGAGTTGCTCTTTTAAATCCTTAAGTGTTATGGGGGCCATATGATATGGAGGAATAGAAATAGGTTATGTATCGGGGAGAAGATCAATCCCAAATTCTATCTCTGATCAATCCCAAATTCTAATTCTATCTCTGATCAATCCCGAATTCTATCTCTCTATCGGGAGGTACCTCTGGGAGATCTTTTGGAAAAAACATCATGAAACTCATTAATAATACTGATCGATTGAATGGTCGGAGTCTCGAACTTAGTATCTTTACCTTGAACCAAATGATAGATGCAACCCTTGGATATAAATTTCCTAGCTTTAGGATAGGATATGAAATGACTCTTGGGAGATACAGAATTTCCGAACCACTCAAAGGCTGGCTTATTGGGAAACTGAACTTGACTACACGGCTACGACAATCTATAGACACATAACAAGAGTGAAGCCAATCCATACCAAGAATAATGTCTAAATCAACCATGTCTAGCTCAATCAAATTGCAAACATGACTTTGTGAAGGACAGTGATATGACACTTCTTATATACTTTCTTAGCAATAATAGGTTCACCTACTAGAGTAGAAATTAGAAAAGGCTCAGGAATCTTTTTAGCATTGATCTCAAAAGTCACATCTACTAATGGAGTCACTAAGAAAGACTTGACCCAGGGTCCATCAACACATACACATCAAAATAAAAAACACGAAGCGTACCAGTAACAACATTTCGTGAATCCTCCTGCTCCTGGTGGGTTGGTATAGCATAAAAGAGATTCTAGCACTGGCCACCAGTAGTATTAGATGAGGCACCCTGAGGAGAAATAGTACGAACTAAAGGGGCTAGAGCACTAATAGCCTGACTCTGGGAATGAACATCACGGCCTCCCTGTCTAGCATATGGATAATCTCTGAGTCTGTGGCCTAACTTTCCACAACCAAAACAACCTCTCTGCTCAGCCATACACTCTCCGAGATGCGTCCTACCACACTTAGCACACGGGGGAAAATTAGGTCTATTACTCACACTGTCCTAAGACCTGGACACAGTAGGTCTATTACCCTTCTCCTGCCTGACTCTGGATACGGAAGCACTAGCTGATGACGGTGCTAGCACAAAGGAACAGATCTAAAACTGAGGGGGGATCCCTTCAAAAAATCTACTTTGACTATACCCCTTATGCTCTGATCTAACTCTCTTATTCCCTCTCACACTCTCTCTCTCTTTCACCTTGTTTGCTTTAACTTGCTGAGCATATATCATTAATCTAGAAAGATCCACGTCCCTATTGAGCATAGCGAGCCTACACTCTTTCACAACATAACTCGATATGCCAGTCAAAAACTTACTCATACTGGTCCTGGAATCAGCCATCATACCGGGAGAATACTTAGAAAACTAGTTGAATTTAAGACAATACTCCTTAATTGTCATGGAGCCTTGTCTCAATTTCATAAATTCTCTTAGTTTCGCTTTTCTCAACTCCGGGGGAAAGAATCGGTCTAAGAACGCTTCCTGGAATAACTACCAAGTCATGGGAGCGGTATCCCCCCCTCTACTCTTTCTCTATATCTCTACCCAATCATAAACAACATCTTTCAAGTGATAGAAAGCTAGCTCCACGCTTTCTTCTTCTATTACATGCATAATTTGGGTAATCTTTTTCACCTCATCAAGATATATTTGTGGTTCCTCACCTTCCCTTGACTCATAAAAATCTGGCTGATTCATCCACATAAAATCACGAACCTGAGCTGCTGCTGAATTTTCTTCTTGCAGAGGTGGGACTGCGGCCTAAACATTGGCCTGAGCATTGGCGATTACTGCCTGGGCTAGCATCTGAAAAGCTACCTAAAATTCAGCATGAGTCACCATCTTATTTAAAGGATCAATGGGTTGAGGTCATTCATTGTTTTTGCGAGCTCTACGAGAAGGATTATTTTGTAATAAGAGAGCACAAATTAATAGCAGAGAGAAACTGTCGTAGGCACGATAGACTTTTAAAAGAAAGAAATGACTTTTCCTAAAACGTCCCGTAGCCTCTTGCTCATAGATGTGGTGCGCTACACACTGATGATCAAGACTCTACGTAACGCGGGTTGTCTGACTCCCTAGGACTCTTTAAACCTTAGGCTCTGATACCAAGCTTGTAACACCCCAAGATCCTATCCCAAGACGTCACATCGTGCTTAAGGCCACACGCGGCCTCAAGGTAACTCTCTGAGCCTATCATCACTTCTATAACTCACTATGACAATAATCAAGCTGTAATAAGGAAGAATAATTATGTCATGAACACGAAGAAATACGAAGAAATACTATCGTGTACAATCAAAATATCAAAGTTCTGTACATACTGGTACTCTAGTCTGACAAAGCAACTACTACATAAGACTGAGAAGCCATTGGGACAGATCCCCAACTGAATCGCACTGAACTGGAAATAAACCACCATCTACTATTAAGACAAAATCAGGGACATAGGTTCTCAAACCATGAGGATTTACCAACTGTACGAATGTAGATGGAGGTACTCAAAGATCACTGCTACTGCTGAGACTGAGCACCTAAACCTACATCACGAGAAAATATAGAACACAGAAGAGTATGAGAATCAGTACTTGGGAATATACTAAGTATGTGGGGGTGTAGGTAATATTTAAATAATATCATAAATGTATAAGAAAATCATGCATGCTGATAATAATGACTCTCATCGCTTGAGTTACCTGAAACATATTTTCCATAAATCATTAATAATAACACATGCTTCATAAATATCATAAACCATATGACTCAACTCAAACTCTTTGACTCATGACTTAGAGTTAGTAACTCATGGAACTTGGACTATTATGGACTTGGGAGTTTCTTATAACCGACATAAACCATATGAGCTTACATGGAGTCCAACGTCTTGCGCACATTGGGAGAGCTGTTCTATCCTTGCCATATTAGTAGAACCTTAACTATAGTGATCACTGTCTTGGCCTTTGGCCCTTAATCTTAATCCTACAGTGCCACATAGTTTTGGGGAAGTAGGATGCGCTGAACCCACACTTTCCACTCAGTGCTAAATACTAATCCCAGACTTAAGCTCAGAACATATTAGGAAATCCACCTTAATCAACTCAAGGGTCTATCATGAGGACCAAAATATAAATATATATCTCATTTGTAAATCATAATCAACTTGTGGATTCCTAACTCGACTCAATCTCAAAATAATCTTTCTCATCATCAAGTACACTTGCTTATCAAATCATATCAAGTATCAAAAGCTTCAAGAAAACATCATAGAGCTCGTTCTTGACTCTCAAGCTCAATATCAATATATATTCAATAGACAAACTTCTCATAGAAAAACATAAATCATGACACTTATCATAAATCGCGTAGAAATCATCATTTCATGATAACAATATACAACTCATGGCATAAATTCTTAATTTAAGAAATAAGACAATGGAGTAGTCATATACGTCAATCTTGTATAGATCAAATCTCATAAATCCTTGATAATTAATTTGGGTGTAAACCCACTTTGCAAAAATCATGAAATTCAATAGAAATTAAATCTTTGGACACAACAACGAAAGAAGTGTTCTTGCTCAAAACCCTACATACCTTAATCGTTGAAATTAGATGAACTTTAGTGCTTGAGACTTTATACACATTTGAAATAAATAATTCTTGAAGCCCACACTATGAGGAACTTGGTTCTTAAAGAAATTTTATAGATTTATGGATGATTCTTAGAAGATTTATGTTCTTGATAAAACCCTAGATATATTATCTCAAGAGAATTGTTAGAGAGAATGATGGAATTAGGATTTGAATGAGGATTCTCATATATATAGAGGCCTCCAAAAGATGGGAAAAGACTAAAATACCTTTGGAAAAATGTCTCTAAATTACTAAAAAAATAGCTGACGACATCCGCGACAAACCGTTAGGCCCGTGATAGGCCATCACGAATTGTCGTCACAAAAAGGGTGGATTTTGTGACTTTCTGACTTAAGGTGATAACATTTTGTGATAGGCCGTCAGGCTTGTGACAAGTCATCACAAAAGGTTGTCACAGATTTTCCAGGCTGATACACTGGAGTAAAATAAGCATAACCCTTTGCTCCGATATCGGATTTTGAAAAAATGGGTATCATTGGAAAACTAATTCAATTATCTATCTTTTGGTAGGTCATGATATCAATAATTGGTAGTATAAGAATGTCAAGTTGACTATGCCAAAATCCTTCTCAAGAATTCAATCTGTAAAGAATGTTTTGATTCGCCCAATCGTTAGGACATCTTTAAAGCCTTAATACACATCACCCTTGACCAGAAAACAACCAAAACACTATAATTTATTTCTCATGAGCTTGATTCATGGTTGTACTATTGGTTAGATTCTCGGGGTATTACAGTAACAATCCATTTTAGATGTTTTATGTTATCTTCCTGTAGTTGAACCAAGCAAGGTATTCTAAGTATAATCCTAGCTTAGACGCAAATTAAAATCTTGCTTTATTCACGAGATAGAACTTGTTCCTTGAACCTTCGATATATCCTAGTGGTTCCCCTTTTGGGTTCACAATAGGGATTACACATGTATTTCAATGTTGGCCAATCATCAAAATAGTAAGAATAAGGATTAAGAACAACCCATACGATAAACCAATATTTAACCAACTCCAGAAATAACGAAGTATAATCATGTTTGGACTTAAACCGATAACAAGGGAATTTAGAGAGTTGAATGATGAAAATAACCCTAAAATAAAGCCCTCGTATGTATTTCATTTCCTAGACGTATGCCAAAGATGTACCAAAATATTATAGGTGTTCCTTTTATAGTAGGGATGGACTACACATTTTAAATATATCAACATGCCACACCCTTATTACGGAGGATAAGTGGTGTGGCACTCAAGTATCGTGGAAGCATACTAGAATTGCCTTTCCACTTTGACACAACCTTCATGCCATGAACTTATCATGGAGGATAAGAGGTGTGGCATGCCAATATCGTGCATGCTCACTGGATACTGTCATTCAAAATTTAACCACCAATACTCCCCACCTTTATCACGGTGACTAAGGGGTATGGGACGCTACTGAGTTAACTTTTTCAACCAAATTCGGGCCAAACATATCCGCCTTACCTAGCTCGAACCGTCCAATAGGTAACCTACACCTCCTACCATAAAACGCTTCAAATAGAGCCATCTCAATGCTAGAGTGGTTGCTATAGTTGTGAGTAAAATCTACAAGAGGAAAGTGCTCAACCCAACTACCACCATAGTCAATCACGCAAGTTCGAATCATTTCTCTCCATGTCTCAATAGACCTTTCTGCTTACCCATCCAACTGCAGGTGAAAAGCAGTACTCAGACATACCTTGTTCCCCAAACCTTTCTTAAATGACCTTTAAAAGTGATATAAAAACTGTGTACCACAATGAGATAATAGAAATAGGTACCCTGTTGACACGACGTAAACTAGGGACTAGTCATGTTGGGTACCTCAAGCCTAACCGGGGTGAGAGACTACCTCAATACCCCTCCATAACTGCCCCACACCTTAAGTAGGATAAATTTAGAACATATATATATATATATAACATAACAAAATAGAACAATCATAAATCAAATACAGTCATCCGGTATCAGTCATTATACCAATACCAATGCCAAAGTTGACACCAATGCCGACACCACCCATACTAACACATAGTACTCTCACAAAGACTCTATCCAAAAGTAAAACAGTATTTGGTCGGGACATGCCCCCAACCATAAATAAAACCAAAGTTAAAGAATTAACAAAAGTATGATGACAGGATCATAACATGAACTAGAGCCTTCTGAAGTATGGAAGCGAACTACTTGAATCCAACTCTAAGCTATTTCCAAAACCAATCACTGAGCAAAAGGAGTTGTATGGCCAGTTCCTTTATCGCGTGGCGATAAAGCACTCGAAGATAGATTAGCGGGTGAATGCTAGCATGTACTCAGGTTAAAGATATAATAAGGCCACATTTAAAACCAAGTAAATAACCATATGCATTCACACCCATTCATAGATATAATCCACGTCGAGAAAGGGAATCGGGTTTAGCATACATTTCAAACCATTAACTTGGGTTTGGGTAGCTTAACCATCCAAGAAATACCTACAGGCTATATGGGTCCAGTGTTACCCCCTGAATGGGCCCCAGTATGTGTAGCCACATGAATCGAAGATATCACAAGGGCAGACGATTCCCATGTACCCTTCACCCTCCATGATACATATATTTAAGTATAAACTTAAGGAATTCCTAGATACCCCATAAGTATATGGTTTTTATGACCAATCCTCATGTCGGCAAATATGAGTTTCTAGTTTCCGTCCATTGGACTCACACCTTTACGATTAACTATCACAACCCTCCATTATTACCCAATTAAAACCAATAGCATACAACCAAACCAATAATTCCATGTATTATTAACCAAGGCCATAAAAAGTGGTATCGTCATACCGCTTATATCTTGTAAGAAATGTCCTTAGCCAATCACCTAGGGGATTCCCAGGTACACCATTGGTTCCATTATTAGATTCACTTAGGGGATTACTGTGTACCTCCTAAGGTTTTAGATCAAAGCAATGGACACTAAGGCCTTATCATTTAGCCATTAAAACCTTCTAACAAAATTAGGTTCTATTACTATATTATACCATGCAAAGTTTTCAATGAAAGTCCAAATATGTAATAAAAGCATTCTCGTAGGCATTTTAACAAACATGTTGAGGGCATATAGTTTCCTAATCCAAAACCAAGTACCAAGTACCAATTGACCATTACCATACAACCACATGTTCAAACCCCAATTATAATATGAAAACCATAAGTAAGAACATGGGAAAACATAAATCAACTATTAACAATCAAAACCCCTCAACATATATTCAAAACCCAAAACCATATCACAATTTTTTGATGAAAACCATCTGTAGAAAATGCCTTTAATTGAACTAACAATAAGATGGGAGTAACATGCCTTAAATTATGAAGAAGATGGGGAGAAATCACCCTTTTAAAGCCTTAATCTACCACCTTGAAGGAAACCCTAGCCTTTGCTTAACCCAAGAGCTTGAAAGAGATTTGAGAGAGTTTTAGACTGTTTAAGATTAGAATAATAGGGTAAATGAAGTCCCAATAGCATTTTAGGTCATGGGGTCATGATGGGTTAAGAGGGGAAATGTCCAGAATACCCCTAACATAAAATATAAAAGAATTCTCTCTGGTGGTTATGACTACCTATGAGTGGTACCCACCACTTGTACACTAGGCAGTCACTTGGACCCCAAGACTTTCCAACATAGGAACACCAAAACTAACTCGTACCCTAACATATGAATAGTACCCTTAACCCGTACCCATAATAGAATCAAGAAAGGTTGGGAACTATCCAACATACGGGTTGGACTATAACACTCGTATCCTATCCTCATGACTCATGGTATGCCACTCGTAGTTAGATCCAAGTTAAGTTACCAAATTTTAGATTAAGTGAAGGATCAACCAACTAACCCATCACCAACCAGACGACCCGTACCCCCTAATCTGTAAACACACTAGAAACCCACCTACTAAACACTGGCCAACATACGAGATAGGTCACCTGACCTGTACCCTCATCGTATAGCTTGTATGATAAGTTGTATAATCAATAGAAGACTCAGAAACTAGGACATTTTCCAAGGACCAGAACCTAAGGTGATTCAATTCTCCCCCACTTGGATCATTTGTCCTTGAATGATAGAACAAGGCAGTACACACACGATTTAACCCTCTAACACTCCTATTCCGACCTTTAACTATGTTAGAAAATAAAAATGCAAGGAAGTCAATATTTCCTTTAACAAAGTTTGAAAACAAAAGTATGATGAAGAACACATATCTTCTGCATGAATTCCTGGAGCAGAATAGGAATCAATACTTGGACTTTATGTCCTCTTTCGATTCCCAAGTAGCTTCTTCAACCTTATGATTCCTCCATACGACCTAAATTGAAGCTATATCCTTGTTCCATAATCGAGGAAGCTGACAATCCAAGAAATCAATTGGGACCTCCTCATAAGACAAAGAATCTGAGATACAAATATCTCTAACAGGCAAAATTTGAGATAGATCGCCCATACACTTCCTCAACATAGAAACATGGAACATTGGATGAATGGAGCTCAAACTAGAAGGCAACTCCAACTTATTTCTAACCTTACCAACCCTTCGTAAAACCAAGGAAGCAGCCACATACTAAGGATTGAGTTTTCCCTTCTTACCAAACTGCATGACTCCCTTCATGGGAGACACTTTTAGGAACACCCTATTCCTAACCTCAAACTCTAACTATCATCACCTCGCATCCACATAGGACTTTTGGCGACTTTGGGTAGCCTTAAGCCTATCCTAAATTACCTTAACTTTTTCCATGGCTTGGTGAACCAAATTTGGGCCAAACATCTCTGTCTCACCGACCTCAAAAAACCCAATAGAAGATCTACACCACCTACCACATAAGGCTTCAAATGGAGTCATCCCAATTCTAAAGTGATAGCTATTATTGTAAGAAAACTCTATAAGAGGTAAATACTTAACCCAACTATCACCATATCAATAACACATGCACGAAACATATCCTCTAACGTCTGAATGGTCCTTTCTATTTGCCCATTCAATTGTGAGTGAAAAGCAATACTGTGACTCACCTTAGTCCCCAACCCATTCTAAAATAAATGACAAAAATGAGATGTAAATTGTATGTCACGATCAGCAATGACAGAGATAGGCACCCCATGCAGCTTTACAATCTCATGAATACATAACCTCGCATAATTCTCAACCAAAAAGTTAGTCCTCACTAGTAAAACATGAACCAACTTTCTCATCCTATCAATGATGACCCAAATTGAATCAAATTAATTCTAAGACTGAGGAAGACTAGTAATGAAAACTATTTTGATTACTTCCCATTTCTATTCAGGAAATTTAATTTCTGGATACAATCCTTCGGGCCTCACGTGCTCAACTTTCATTTGTTGACGCACCATACACTTGGCTACTAAATCAGCCACATCTCTCTTCATACTATTCCAGCAATACATTTCCTTAAGGTCATGATACATTTTCGTCAAACCACGATGAACAACATAGCATGATTCATACTTCTCAACCAAGATTCTTTCTTGCAAACCATCGATATTTGAACACATAACCTCCCTTGGTACCGTAAAGGACCATGAAATAATATGGATCTACTATGATCCCCTCACTAGAAATAATATGACCCAGAAAAGTGACAACATTAAAATAGATCTAACATTTAGAGAATTTGGCATACAATTATTCCTTCTTCAAGGTCTGCAACACAACACGAAGGTGGTTGGCAAGGTCCACCTCACTCGTAGAGTACACCAAAATATCATCTATGAACACAATGAAAAATAGATCTAGAAACTAATAAAAGTTCCTGTTCATCAAATGCATGAATATCGTCAGGACATTGGTCAAACCAAACGACATCACTAAGAACTCAAATTATCCATATCGGGTATGAAAAGATGTCTTAGGGATATCGACCTCCCTAATCTTAAGCTGATGATACCCAGACTAAAGATTAATCTTAGAAAAGAATTTGGCACCCTGCAACTGATCAAATAAGTCATTTATCCTTAGAAATGGATACTTGTTCTTGATCGTCACCTTATTCAACTGTCGGTAGTCAGTACATATTCGAAGGGAACCATCCTTCTTATGCGCGAACAGCACTGGTGCTACCCATGAGGACACACTTGGATGAATGAAACCCTTATCTAAAAGATCCTTGATTTGTATCTTGAGCTTCTTCAACTCAGTTGGAGCCATTCTATAAGGGTGGATAAAAATTGAATGAGTGTCCAAAATAAGATGAATCCCAAACTCAATCTCCCTATTCGTAGGAACACCAGGAAAGTCATTAGAGAAGACCTCAGGAAATTCATTCACCACCAAAGCTGAATGCATAGAAGGACCCGTGAGTTAGAATCTTTAACCCAGACTAGATGATAGAGACACCACTTGGAAACTAATCTCTGAGCTCTAATATATGATATAAAACTCTCCTTAGGAGCTAGGGAACCACCCACCCACTTAATAATATGATCATTAGGAAATTTAAAGATAACCATACAGATCCGACAATCTAAGGATGCATATCATGAGGGAAACCAATCCATCCCCAGAATAACATCAAATCCACCATATCTAATTCAAACAAATCCATCAAAGTCTCCTTACTACCAACAAATGCCACATGCCTCTTATAGACTCTTTTAGAAACCACAGAGTCACTTATCAACTTAGAAATAGAAAAGAGGTCTAAAACACACTCTAGATGAAAACCAAAAGACACATTCACATATGAGGTCACATAAGAGAGAGTGGATCTTACATCAAGTAAACAATACACATCATGAGAAAAAAGTTAAAACATACTAGTCATGACATCAGGTGATGCCTCGGACACCTGTTGGGTAATAAGTGCATAAATACAATTTTGACAAGTGCCAGAACTAGATGGTACACCCTTTTATTTTGGAGCTAAATATGAAGCAACCAGAACCTTGTTTTCCCTAGAGACAACCTTACCAATAGGACAATTTGTAAGCATATGGCCTGGATGACCACAGCCGAAGCACCTGTACCTTCCCTCATCATAAAAAACCTTATGCAGACATCTACATAACCTATAGAGAGAAAATGATAGAGCTGAGTGAGCCACACTATCCTAAGATTGGGCATTCTATCCCCTAAAATTGTCACCATCATGGAAATGTCTATCACCCAATGGCTTTGGGTAGGGATAACTAGTCATCGAATAAGACCCAGAGTTTCCCCACTTATTCTTGGGCTACTTACTACCATCGCTACCATTCTACTATTGGCCACCACCTTATTCAGAGAACCTAAAGTTTTTCACTACCTCTCCCCTATTTCATCCTACTTCTTCTTATCTTTATGTACCTATTGCATATACATAACCAACCTAGAGATATCTATGTCCTTGATCAACAAGGCATCCTTACTTTTAAGGATCAACTTATGACACAGTCCTAAAGAAAACTTCCTCATCTTAGCCCTTATATCAGACAACATCTTTGGAGTATATCAAGACAACTGATGACACTTCAAGTCAATCTCCTTGACCAATATCTTTCCTTGCTTCAAATTAACAAACTCTTCTACTTTTACTTTTCTCCACTCCTGAGGAAAAAAGAGGTCCAGAAATGCATTATACAAATCCTCCCATGGTGATGACTCAACACTGCGAAATTATAAAATTAGAAATATGAATGAAATACTTGGTCTGAACAAACTACAACTCAAAGAAAATCTTGAAGTGTTGATAATCTGATGACTAGTCTGACAAACCTCTACTACTCCAAACTAGAGAGCCATTGGGATAGGTCCCCAACTGACTCATACTAAACTAAAAAGAATTAAACAGCTACTAAACAAAACTAAAAGTCTAAGAATAATCGGTCCCTAAAATATGAGGACTCACCACGGCTGATATATAGATAGGAGTGCTCGAAAGTATCATTGGTGAGGCTGAGACTGAGCACTTGAACCTACATTATGAGAATATATGGCACACAAACAAAATATATGGGTCAATACTTTAGGAATTTACTGATAATATGGGGGAGTGTGCAATTAAAATAATCAATATCATAAGCTTTTATAGAAAACCTGTATTTTGTAAAACATACTGACATAGCTTGAAATAAATATATGCCACAAGATTCATGAATCATCATTCTTTTACTTCAAACCTCAAATTATCATGACACTTGAAATTATTAGGACCATAGCTTTCAGAACACTTATCCTTTTAAAACTTTGTAACTTTAAGACTAAAACTTTTTGAAACTTGGAAGACTTTAGAACTTAGAGTAATTTAGGAACTTAGGGATTTTCTCTTAACCAAAATAACCATGTGAGCTACATGGAGTCCAACGTCTTACCCACGTTAGGTAGAGCTATTCTATCCTTGCCATCGGATAAAACCTTAACTTAAGTGATCACTATCTTAACCCACTTGGGGTATATCAAGAACCTATGGGGGCACGTAGTTCTAGGGAATAAGACCTCGGAATCAAGTCCAACTTAGTGCTAAATAATACTCCCTTACTTGGCTCAGAACTTTAAAAAATCCACCTTAAAACAATTCAACAATATATATATATATATATATATATATATTGGGAGCCAAAATGCATCCCCCTTACTTCAAACTCAAGAATGTGGATTTCTATGTTAACTTACAATCAAAACTCACATCTTGATATTCTTTAAAAATCACTAACGTCTCATTCTCAAACTCATGCTTTAACCATAAGGTTCAATTCACAATAATAGGACTTGAAATTCTCAAAACATGGTATAGACGTTGAATTATGCAACTTAAACCATAAATTGACAATTTAAACCATTAATATGCATAATAATATTACAACTCAAAGCTTGGGTAAGACATAGTTTCATAAAAAGACTCACCATATAATAACATGATAGTAATTCTCCATGAATTTAAAAAATACTTTACAAAAATATGTAACTTTTGGACACAAGAACAAAAAGGTGTTCTTGTTCAAAACAACATACCTTAAACTTGGAGCTTTTGGATGACTTCAAAAATTATAGAAGGTTATTCACAAACTATTGGGTGTCCCTCATAGCCTTCTTAACAGGGAATTTAAATATGCAAGAATTATCAAATTCTCTTGGTTGAATCTCTAGATAATTGAGTTTTTATGTGGAAACCCTAACCTTATGGTTGAAGGTGTGCAGAGAATTTTGAGATGTTTAACTAAAGAGAATGGAAGATAATATACTCCTTGAGGGTTATAAGTCAAGGAGAGTGAAGTAAAAAAATAAAAATACCCTTACTAAACCTTTTTCCAGTTGCTAAAAATCTAAGGCTGACGATATTTGTCATAGGTCATTAGACTTGTGATAAGTCATCACAAATGTCATCATGGGGGGGCTGGAATTGATGGATTTCTGCTTAAGGCTGACGACATTCGTAATAAGTTGTAACACTTGTGATAACTTATCAAAAATGTTATCACTGGGGGATGGATACTGCCTAAGGCTAATGACATTGTAATAAGTCATCACACTTGTGATAAGTTCTCACAATGTCGTCACTCAGTTTTCCAGAATGACATGCTAGAGTAAAATGGGCATAACTTTTTGCTCCGGTATCAAATTTAGGCAAAATTGGTATTATTGGAAATCTAATTCACTTATCTTTTGGCTGGTGGGTCATGAGCTCATAAATTCATAGTATAATGAGAGATATTCTCGTTTGTAATTGACTATACCAATATCCTTCTCAAGAAATCAATTAGCAAGGAATGATTCGATTCATCTAATAGCTAGGACACTTTTGAGGCCTTATTACTCATCAAACTAGATCATGTAACTACCAAATCAGTAACTTTATTTCTAAAGAGCTTGAAGCAAGGTTCTACTATTAGTTGAATTCTCAGGGTATTACAATATCTTTCCCTTGGAAACATTCGTCCTCAAATGTCATTTGTTAAGCTAGGAATGCAAAGAAACTGAGGATGCACAATTGGAATAGTTCTCTAAATTGAATCTATGTCATTCTAAACTTTTAAGTATTTCTAAGAGTGCACAAATTTGAAAAAAAATAGCTATATAGCTGAATCTTTGGTTAGATAAGGGCCGAATTAAGAAAAAGTAATACCTTCGGCTTGCTCTGAACCTGTAAAGAAGAGGTGTGGGTACTTGGATCACATATCTGCTTCAGCTTCCCAAGTAGCACCCTCAACTGATTGGTTCCGCCATAAAACTTTGACCAATGGAACTTCTTTGTTCCTTAGTTTGTAGACTTGGTAATCTAGGATAATAACTGGAACCTCATCAAACGAAAGGTTATTCTGAACATCTAAGCTATCTGGAGAATCAACAATGACAGAATCACCAATATGCTTCTTAAGCATAGAAATACGAAAAATAGGATGAACAGCTGACAACTATGTAGGCAACTCAACTTCATAGGTTATTTTTCCAACACGGCTGAGAATTCTGTAAGGACCAACGTAATGGGGACTAAGTTTTCTTTCTTTCTAAACCTTTTCACCCCTTTGATGGGCGAAATTTTTAGATACACCAAATCATTAATTTCAAAGTCAAGGTCTTTTTGTCTCACATCTGCATATGACTTTTGACGAATCTAAGCTGTCTTTAACCTTTCTCTAGTTAACTTTACGTTCTCCATCACCTCAAATACTGTACCAGGTACAACCAAAGTAGCTTCACCCACTTTGAACCAACCTATGGGTGACCTATATCTCCTACCATATAAACCCTCAAATGGTGCCATCTTGATACTAGCATGGTAACTATTGTTGTAAGAAAACTCTATCAGCGGCAAATGATCATCCCAACTACCTTTGAAATCAAGGGCACACTCTCTCAACATGTCCTCCAAAGTTTGGATAGTCCTCTCAGCCTGACCATCTGTCTACGGATGAAAAGTGGAACTCATATGAACTTGGGTACCAAGACCCTTCTAAAACGCTCTCCAGAACTGAGAAGTGAATTGAGTACCCCTATCCGAAATAATAGACAAGGGAACTCCATGCAACCTGACCAACTCCTGAATATACAATCTAGCATAGTCCTCAGCTATATAAGATGTGTGCACAGGCAAGAAATGCACTGACTTAGTTAGCCTGTCGACAACAACCTAGATGGAATCATGATAGCATCAGGAAAGAGGTAAGCCAGTCACAAAATCCATATTTATCTCTTCCCACTTCCAAGTTGGGATACCAAACTCTTGCATCACACCACCAGGTCTTTGGTGCTCAACCTTAACCTGTTGATATGTTGCACACTTTGCCACAAAATTAGCTATATCTTTTTTCATAACACACCACCAATAGATTTCCCGTAAGTCGCGGTACATCTTCGTAGTACCGGGATGAATAAAATATTGTGCACCATCCGCTTCAGCCATAATTTCTACCTCAGATCACCAACATTAGGAAAACATAATCTACCATGCAACCTCAACACACCATCTCTCCCTTGAGAGAAAACCTTTACCTTTTGGTCCTTGACTGACTCCTTTAGTCTGATCAAGCTAGCATCTAAGTCTTGCTTCTCCTTCACTTCCAAAATCAAAGAGGATTCGGAACTACTCTGCACCAACATATTTCCTTAGCGAAATCAAGCAACTTAACACTCAGTCTAGCTAGATGATGCACATCACGAGTCAACTCTTTCTTACCTTCCTCCACATGTGAAACACTACCCATAGACATCCTGCTAAGGGCATCTGCCACAATATTGGCCTTTCCCAGATGATACAAAATGGTCATATCATAGTCTTTTAATAATTCTAACTACCTCTACTGCCTAAGATTCAACTCTTTCTGAGACAACACATACTGCAGGCTTTTGTGATCAGTAAAAACATCAACATACATACCATACAAATAATGCCTCAAGATTTTCAAAGCAAACACTACAGCAGCCAACTTTAAGTCATGGGTTGGGTAATTTTTCTCATGAGGTTTCAACTGTCTAGAAGCATAGGCTATAACTTTATCCCTCTGCATCAAAACGCAACCTAAACCAACTCTTGAAGCATCACAGTATACCACAAAACCATCTACACCATTAGGCAAAGTCAACATATGGGCAGAAATGAGTCGAGTCTTCAACTCTTGAAACCTCTTCTCACAGGAATCAGACTAGAGAAACTTAACTTTCTTTTAGGTCAACCGAGTCATGGGAGACATCATGGAAGAAAACCCTTCAATGAAACTGCGGTAATAGCCAACTAGACCCAAGAAACTTCAAATACCAAATGGAGAGATAGGCCTAGGCCAATTTTTTATAGCCTCTATCTTTTGAGGATCAACTCTAATACCTTTGGTAGAAATAATATGACCCAAAAATGCTATAGACCTTAGCCAAAACTCACACATACTAAATTTGGAGAACAAGTTATGATCTCTAAGAGTTCGAAAGATGATTCTAAGATGGTCTGCATAATCATCATCACTTCGGGAATACACAAGCATGTATTCGATAAACAAAATGTTAAACATATCAAGATATGTCTTGAACACTCGATTCATAAGGTCCATGAAAGCTTCTGGGGCATTAGTTAGCCCAAAAGATATGACAAGAAATTCAAAATAACCATAGCGGGTTTGGAATACTATCTTCAGGATATCACACTCTCTTACTTTAAGTTGGTGATAGTCGGATCTAAGGTCTATCTTGGAGAAATAACTCACACCTTGCAACTGATCAAACAAATCATCTACACTCAGAAGAGGGTACCTGTTCTTGACTGTGACCTTATTAAGCTGATGATAGTCAATGCACATATGTGAAGAACTATTTTTATTTCGCACGAAAAGGATAGGTGCACCCCAAGGAGGTACACTGGGCCTTATAAAACCTTTGTCTAAGAGATCTTTGAGTTGTTCTTTTAACTTCTTAAGCTCTGTAGGTGCCATAAAGTAGGGAGGAATGGAAATAGGCTAGGTGTCAGAAAGAAGATCAATCCTGAATTGTATCTCTCTATCGGGAGGTACCCCTAGGAGATCTTCCAGAAAGACATCAGGAAACTCATTGATAATGTTGACTGAATGGATACTTAGGGTTTCAGACTTAGTGTCCTTAACTCTAACCAAGTAGTAAAAGAAACCCTTAGATATAAGCTCTCTGGCTTTGAGATAAGAAATAAAATGACTCTTGGGAGGTACTGAACTCCCTGACCACTCAAAAACTGGTTCATCAGGAAACTGAAATTTGACTACACGAGTATAACAATCTATACACGCATAGCAGGAGTGAAGCCAGTCCATACCTAGGACAACATCAAAATCAACCATCTCTAACTTTATCAAATCAGCAAGTGTGACTCTATGAAGGACTGTAATGGGACAATTCTTGTATACTTGCTTAGCAACAACAGAATCCCCTGCTGGAGTAGAAACTAGAATCGACTCAGAAATACTTTCAGGAATCTTCTCAAAATTCATAGCAACTAGTTGGGTCACATAAGAAAAACTAAACCCGGGGTCCAATAGCATATAAATATCAAAGTGAAATACACGAAGCATATCTTTAACTACGTCGGGAGAGTCCTTTTGCTCATGACGATAAGGTAGGGCATAGAACCTATTTTTGAGCTGACTGCCAACAGTAGTAGTAGAAGTGCCCTGAGAAAGAGGTAGACGGGCTGTGGGAGCTGGTACACTAGTGGCTTGGGTCTGGGGTTGGGTATCTCTACTTTCTTTCCTGGCATGTGGACACTCTCTAAGCCTATGGCCTATCTTGCCACAACTAAAATAACCACGTTGTTCAACCAAACACTCACCTGGATGGGTACTATCACACTTGACACAAGGAGAAAAGTTGGGCTTGCTGCTCACACTCTACTGAGGTCTGGATATAGAAGACCTGTTTCCCTGCTCTGGCCTACCTCTAGGAACTGGGCACTAGCGGATGAGGGTGCTAGCATAAAAGAATAACTCTGGAACTGAGGACAGTTCCCTCCCTGGGTTCTAGCCTGACCATACTCGTGTTGTTCAGACCTAGCTCTCTTGTTACCTCTTACTCTATCTCTTTTCCTTATCTTATCCTCCTCTATTTATTGCACATAGATTATCAGCCTAGAAAAATACATCTCCTTATTCAACATAGCAGTGCGGCATTCTTTCAGTACTAAGCCCGACATACCTGTCACAAACTTTCTTATACCAATTCGGGCGTGGGAGATCAAGTCAGACGTATATTTTTCTAGTTGATTAAACTTTAAGCAGTACTCTTTAACACTCATGGAGCCCTACCTCAAGTTCATAAACTCTTTAATCTTCGCCTCCCTTAACTCCAAAGAAAAGAACCTATCCAAGAATGTATCTTGGAATATCTGTCAGGTAATAGGAGCATCATCCTCCCCTTTACCCTTCCTCCAAAAAACCACCCAGTCATACACAATGTTCTTTAACCTGTAAGATGCTAACTCTACACACTCTTCTTCAGACATACGCATTACCTGTGTGATCTTTCACATCTCCTCAAGATATAACTTTGGGTCTTCCCTTACCTTTGACCCATAAAACTCTGGTAGACTCATCAACATAAAGTCACGAATTCTGGAAGCAACTAAGTCACCTCCTTGTTTTTAAGGAGCTGTGGCCTGATTGGCCTGGATAGTGACATCTTGGGCCAGTGCCTGGAAGGCTGCCCTGAATTCAACGAGGGACATGATTTCATTCAGAGGATCAGCGGGCTGAGGTTGTTGATCGTTGTTATTTTTTCGAGCTTGGTAGGAATTAATATTCTAAAATAAGAGAGAATGAATTAATAGCTGACAGAGACAACTTTGAGCACGATGGACTTAAGAGAAAGAAATGACTTGTTCCTAAAATATTTCGCAGCCTCTTGCTGTTAGATGTGGCACGCTACACAC
The DNA here is from genome assembly GCF_002878395.1 of Capsicum annuum. Classification (NCBI taxonomy): domain Eukaryota; kingdom Viridiplantae; phylum Streptophyta; class Magnoliopsida; order Solanales; family Solanaceae; genus Capsicum; species Capsicum annuum. Next base: position 66,466,154 of record NC_061114.1, read on the forward strand.
TGATGATCAAGACTCTACTTAACACGGCTTTTCAGACTCCCTACCAAGTTTGTGATACCCCGCAACCGGGTCCCAAAACATCACACAGTTCTTAAGGTTACAAGTAGCCCAAGCTAACCCTTTGAGCCTTCTACTTCATATATTAGCTTACTTAGAGATAAAATTTATGAACTCGACACTATGTCATCATAAAATTAGAAATATGAATGAAATGGTTGGTCTGAACAAACTATAACTCAAAGAAAATCTCGAAGTATTGATAATCTGATGACTAGTCTGACAAACCTCTACTACTCCAAACTAGAGAGCCATTGGGACAGGTCCCCAACTAACTCATACTCAACTGACAAGAATTAAACAGCTACTAGATAAAACTAGAAGTTTGAGAATAACTGGTCCCTGAAATACGAGGAATCACCACGGCTAATATGTAGATAGGAGTGCTCAAAAGGAACACTGGTGAGGCTGAGACTGAGCACCTGAACCTACATTAAGAGAATATATGGCACACAGACAAAATATATGGGTCAGTACTTTGCGAATATACTGAGTATATAGGGGAGTGTGTAATTAAATTAATCAATATCATACGCTTTTAAAGAAAACCTGCATGGTGTAAAACATACTCACATAGCTTGAAATAAATATATGCCACAAGCCTCATAAATCATCATGCTTTTACTTCAAACCACAAATTATCATGACACTTGAAATTATTAGGACCATATTTTTCAAAACACTTATACTTTCAAAACTGTGTAACTTTAAGACTAAAACTTTTTGAAACTTGGAGGACTTTAGAACTTAGAGATCTTTAGGAACTTAGGGAGTTTCTCTTAAACAACATAAACCATGTGAGCTACATGGAATCCAATGTCTTACCCACATTGGGGAGAGCTATCCTTGCCATCGGATAAAACCTTAACTTTAGTGATCACTATCTTAACCCACTTAGGGTATATCAGGAACCTACGGGGGCACGTAGTTCGTGGGCATGAGACCTCGGAATAAAGCCCAACTCGGTGCTAAATACTACTCCCTTACTTAGCTCAGAACTTTAGAAAATTCACCTTAAAACAATTCAACAATATATATATATATATATATATATATATATATATAATGGGAGCCAAAATGCATCCCCTTTACTTCAAACTCAAAAATGTGGATTTCTATGTTAACTTACAATCAAACTCACATCTTGATATTCTTTAAAAATCACTAACATCTCATTCTCAAACTCATGTTTTAACCGTTAGGTTAAATTCACAACAATAGGACATAAAATTCTCAAAACATGATATAGACGTTGAATTATGCAACTTAAACCATAAATTGACAATTTAAACCATTAATATGCATAATAATATTACAACTTAAATCTTGGGTAAGACATATTTTCATAAAAAGACTCACCATATAATAACATGATAGGAATTCTCCATGAATTTATGAAATACTTTACGAAAATATGTAACTTTTGGACACAAGAACAAAAGGGTGTTCTTGTTCAAAACCATATACCTTAAACTTGGAGCTTTTGGATGACTTTAAAAATTCTAGAAGGTTATTCACGAACTATTAGGTGTCCCTCATATCCCTCTTAACAGGGGATTTAAATATGCAAGAATTATCAAATTCTCACGATTGAATCTCTAGATAATTGAGTTTTTATATGCAAGAATTACTAAACCACTTCCCAGTTGCTGAAAATCTAAGGCTGACGACATGTATGATAGGTCATCAGACTCGTGATAAGTCATCACAAATATCGTCACGAGGGGGCTGGAATTATTGGATTTCTGCCTAAAGCTGACGACATTCGTGATAAGTCGTCACACTTGTGATAACTTATCAGAAACGCCATCACTGGGGGCTGGATTATGCCTAAGGCTGACGACATTTGTGATAAGCCGTCACACTTGTGATAAGTTATCACGAATATCGTCACTCAGTTTTCCAGACTAACATGTCGGAGTAAAATGGGCATAACTTTTTGCTCCGGTATCAGATTTAGGCAATTGGTATTATTGGTACATAATTCAATTATCTACCTACTGGTGGATCATGAGCTCAGAAATTCATAGTATAAAGAAAGACATGCTCGTTTGATGTTGACTATTCCAATATCCTTCTCATGAATTCAATCGGCAAGGAATGTTTTGATTCGTCTAATAGGTAGGACACTTTTGAGGCCTTAATACTAATTAAAATAGATCATGTAACAACTAAATCACTAACTTTATTTCTAAAGATCTTGAAGCAGGGTTCTACTATTAGTTAAAAATTCTCGGGGTATTACAGTAGCTACTAACTGTTCTAACATATGAATGGGCATATGAAACTAAGCTTTCATCACATCATCCTGAGGATTCTAAGAAGTTCTAGAGGGAACCTGTGGAACTCCAGAAAGATCCAAAACTGGACGCCTAGACCAAGTATAGATCCTTTGAGTAAAGCTTTTCCTATCAACATTGTCCCCAGTTGGGACAAACGAGTTATTGTGAACTTTATATCGTCGAGTTATGATTTGAAAATCAAAAAATGGGAATTATAGCAGATTCTAGGACTTAGACTAAAAAGCCTTAAAATAGAACCCAAGATAGAGAAATATTCCTAAATGCCTTGCAGTTTCTCCCTTATATGTGTGGTGCACTACACACCCTTAAAAGAGACTCTACTCGACATGGCTTTGTGGACTCCCAATTGACCATGAACTAGGGCTCTGATACCAGTCTGACATGACCCGAACTAGGGCCTAGTCGATTTGGGTTCCTTAAGCCAACCAGGGCCAGAGACCATCACCATTACCCATAATTTCCCTACACTTAAAGTCTAATGAATTATAAATATATAAATATATATATATATATATATATATAACATAAAAAAATAGAATAATTATAAATCAAATACAGTCACTCGGTATCAACCATTATACCAATATCAATACAAATATTGACACCAATACCGATACTGCCCATACCAACCATTAGTCTCACGAAGACTCTATCCAAAAGTAAAATAGCATCTGGTCAGGACATGCCCCCGACCATAGCCAAAACCAAAGTCTAAGAATTAAATAAAGTATAATCACAGGACCATAACATGAAATAGAGACTTCTAGAGTTTGGAAGCTCACCACTTTAATCCAACTCTAAGTTATTCCCTAATTTGATCACTGAATAGGAGGAGTAGTATGGTCGATTCCTTCATTGCGTGGGGATACAATACCTAAATACTGGCTAGTGAGTGAACACTAGCATGGACTTAGGATAAAGATAAAATAAGGCTGTATTTAAAACCAAGTAAATAACCATATGCATTCACATCCATATATATATATATATATATATATATATATAATCCATACTAGAAAAGGGAACTGGGTTTAGCGTGCATTCAAAATAATTAACCTAGGTTTGTGTAGCTTAAACATCCTAGAACCACCCATGGGCAATATGGGTCTAATGTTACCCCCCAAAATGGACCCCAGTACGAGTAGCCGTACGAACTGAAGATATCAAAAGGGTAGGGGATTACTATGTACCCTTCACCTTATATGATACATATATACAAGTATAACCTAGGGGATTGTCATGTAGCCCACATGTATATGGTCGCCATGACCAATCCTCATGTCAAAAAATATGAGTTTCCAGTGTCCATCCATTGGACTCATACCTTCAAGCTTAGCTATCACAACACGCCATTATTGCCCAATTAAAAACATTGGCAAATAACAAAACCACCAATTCTATGTATTATTAACCAAGGATATAAGAAGTGGTATTGTCATACCGACTATAGCTTGCAAGCAATGTCCTTAGCCAATCACCAAATGGATTCCTATGTACCCCGTAGGTTTCACTATTTGATTCACTTGGGGGATTCCCGTGAACCCCATAATGTTTTAAATCAAAGCCATGGCCACCAAGGCCTTATTTCTAATCCATTAAAACCATCTAACCAGTTTAGGTTCCATTAAAATATTATACCCTGCAAAGTTTTCAATGAAAGTTCAACTATGTAATAAAAGCATTCTCATAGATATTTTATCAAACATGTTGAGTGCATATAGTTTCCAAAACCAAAACCAAGTACCAATTGACCATTTTATGCAACCACGTGTTCAAACCACCATTATAATATGAAAAAAATAAGTAAAAACATACAAACATAAATCAACCACTAATAACCAAAACTCCAACATACAATTCAAAACCCAAAATAATATCATAATATTTCCATGAAAACCATCCATAAAACATGCCTTTAATTGAACTAACAATTAGAGAGGAGTAACATGCCTTAGATTATGAAGAAGACGGAGAGAAATCACCCCTTTAGAGACTTAGTTGACAACCTTGAAGAAAACCCTAGCCTTTGCTTAATCCAAGAGCTTGAAAGAGATTTGAGAGAGTTTTAGAGTATTTGAGATTAGGATGATAGGGTAAATAAAGTCCCAATATTATTTTAGGCTTTGGGGTCATGATAAGTTAAGAGGAAATTTCAAAAATACCCCCAACTTAAACTATAAATGAATTCCTGCAGGTTGGTATGACTAACATACCCAACCATACCCTAACATACGAATCATACGCTCCACTCATACCCTAGGAAGCCACTTAGAACCCAACATTGTCTGACATACGGCCACCAAGACCAGTTTTTATCCCAATATATAACCATTACTTAACCCGTATCCATAACAAAATCAAGAAGGGTTGGGCACTGTCAAACATTCTAGTTGGACTATACCACCCATACCCTATCCTTAAAACTCATGGTGATCCACTCTCTACAAACCTCATGTAGTAACCAGCTAAACCTAAGAAGTTTCAAATATCAATTGGAGTCGTGGGTCGAGGACACTTTTTCAGCACTTTAACTTTCTGCGGATCCACTATTATACCTTTACTAGAAATGATATGACCCAAAAAAGTGATAATGTTCAACCAGAATTCACGTTTAAAAATTTGGCATACAACTGTTACTCTTTCAAGGTATGAAACATAATGCAGAGGTAATTGGCATGATCCACCTCACACTTAGAGTACACCAAAATGTCATCTATGAAAATAATGACAAATAGATCCAAAAACTAATGGAAGATCTTATTCATCAAATCCATGAATGTAGTATGGGCATTGGTCAACCCGGTGACTTTATCCAAATACTCAAAGTACACATACCGGGTTCAAAAAGCTATCTTAGGAATATCCACTTCCCTAATATAGCTGATGGTACCTGGATCGAAGATCAATTATGGAGAAAATCTTAGCACCTTGCAATTGATCAAACAAATCGGCTATCCTTGGAAAGGGATACTTATTCTTTACCATTAACTTAATCAACTACCGATAATCAATGCACATCCGAAGGGAACCATCCTTATTACGCATGAATAATACTAGTGCACCCCACGAGGACATACTAGGATGTACGAAACCCTTCTCTAAAAGATCCTTGAGTTGCTTCTTAATCTCCTTCAACTCAACTAGAGACATTCTATTGGGTTAATAGTAATAGGATGAGTGTCTGGAACAAGATCAATCCCAAACTCAATCTCTCTATTAGGAGGAACACCAGGAAGGTCATCAGGGAAGATCTTAGAAAATTCATTCACCATCAAAACAGAATACAAAGAAGGATCATCCAAGTTAGCATCTTTAACCCAAACTAGATGATAGAGACACCCCTTGGAGATTAACCTCTGACCTATAAGATATGATATGAACTTCCCCTTGGGAGCTAGGGAACCACCCTCCAACTCAATAAATGGCTCATTAGGGAATTTAAAGATGACCTTACAGGTCCGATAGTCTAGAAAAGAATAGCATGAGTATAACCAATCCATCCCCAATATGACATCAAAATCCACCATATCTAATTCAAATAGATCCACCAAAGTTTCTTTGCTATGACCAGATACCATTCATCCCCTATAGACACTTCTAGCAATCACAGAGTCACCTACTGGGGTAGAAAAAGAAAAAGGGGTCCAGAACACACTCGGGGCCAAAACTAAAATGCACTGCCATAAATGGGGTCAGATAAGAGAGAGTAGACCCTAAATCAAGTAAACAGTATAGATCATGAGAAAAAAGTTTCAACATAAAACTCACAGTATCAGGAAATACCTCGGACTCCTATCGAGTAGTGAGAGCATAAAAATGGTTTTGACTAGTGCTGAAACTAGATGGAGCATCCTTTGGTGCCGGAGCTGTTGAAAAGGTAATTAGAACCTTATTTACCTCAAAAGCAACCTTACCAATAGGACAGTTTCTAAGCATGTACCATGGCTGACCAAAGTTGAAGAAACTATCCCTCTTCTCATCATAGAAACCCTGATACAATGTATCACAAAATCGATTGGGTAGATATGATGGAGCTGACTGGGCCTCACTAGCCTGAGATTGGTCACCCTGTGCCCTGAAGTTGTCACCAACTTAGAAATGCCTGCCACCTGATGGCTTTGGGTAGGGAGCACCAGCCGTCGCGTATGACCAAAATTTTCCCACTTCTTCTTGGGCCACTTACCACCATCCCTACCACTCTAATTTTGGCCACCGCCCTGTTCAAAGAATCTAAACTTCTTTCCCTACCTCTCTCTTATCTCAGCATGCTTATTTTTTTCTTTCTCTACCTATTACATACACATAACCAACTTAGAAATAACCATGTCCTTGATCAACAAGGTAGCCTTAGTCTCTAATATTAAATCTCTAGACAACCCAAAATTGAACTTTCTCATTCTAGCTCTTATGCTAGAAACCATTTCCAAAGCATACTGAGATAACTGGTGAAACTTTAAGGCATGCTTCTTGACAAAAATCTTGCCTTGCCTCAGATTACCAAACTCTTCTGCCTTTTCTTCCCTCAACTCCTAGAAAGAAGCGATCTATGAAAAAATTAGAGAAATTCTCTGATAAAGATGACTCAGCATTTTCACCCCTTGACTGATCCTATTCTTCGTACCACTAGTACGCCACATCTTTCAGCTGGTAGGCAATAAAATCCATGCCCTCCATATTCGTGGGATGCATAACACAAAAGATCTTTTATATTTTATCTAGAAAACCCTGAGAATACTCCTTCACCTTAACACCAGTAAATATCAGAGGGTTTAATCTCATAAACTCACCAACCCTTATGGCCTTAGAAGATGGAGTAACAAAAGTATCATGCTCAGCCTGAGAAGATACAAACCGTTCCAACATATGAAAAGACTGATGAAACTTAGCATTCATCACATCGACTTGTAGAGCTTGAGGAGGACTAGAGGGAACCAGTACAACTCTAGGAGAATAATTAGAAACTGGACCCCTAGACCAGGTCTAGACCCAATAAGTAGAATGGGTCCCATCAATATTGTCCATAAATGGGACAGAGAAGTTTTCGTAAGTATCAAATTATCGGGAAGACATAATCTAAAGAGCAAACAATTAAGGATTAAAGGAGATTTTAGGACCTTAGACTCTATAGCTTGAAAACAGAACACAAGAAAGAGAAATATTTCTAAATGCCTCATAACCTCACCCATATGAGTGTGGTATGCTCCACACCCTTAAAAGAGACTCTACTCAACACGGCTTTATAGACTCCTAAATAACCATGAACCTAGGGCCCTAATACCAATCTAACACGAGCCGAACTAGGGCCTACTCGTATCGGGCATCTCGAGTCTCACCCGGACCATAGATCGCCTCCAATACCTAACCATAACTACTATGTACCCTATGTTGGATGAATTCTTAACATATAACAAGATAGAACAATTACAAGTGAAATATATTTAATAAAATTAATAGCCATAACTATCCAAACATTCGACCAAGCATCCGAACGGTGTCAGCCCCAACACCAATACTAATGCCAAGGCTGACACCAATACCGACACCACCTATGCCTATAGTAGTCACACAAAACCTCTAACAAAAATCCAAGAATATTTGATTGGGACATGCCCACGACCATAGCCAAAAATAAAGTCCAAGAAATAAACCAAAGTATGAAAAGAAGTCCAAAGCATGAAATGGAGTCTTTCGGAGTATGGAAGCTCAACACTTCAGTCCAACACAAAGTTTTTCCCAAATTCATGATCACTGATTAGAAGAAGTAGTATGGTCGATTCCTACATTGGGTGGGGATACAACGCCCAGAGATGGGTTAGTAGGTGAACGCTAGCATGTACTCAGGAGTAAGGATAAAATAATGTCATTATTCAAAACCAAAGTAAATAACCATAGGCAATCACACACACACATATATAATATCATGCTGGGAAAGGAAATCGGGTTTAGTATTCATTTAAAATCTTTAATCTAGGTTGTATAGATTGACCGTCATAATCCACCTATGGGCTATATAGGGCCAGTGTTACCCCTTGAATAGGCCCCAGGGTATGTAACCGCACGAATTGGAGATATCATAAGGGTCGGGGATTCTCGTGGACCCTTTGCCCTCCATGACACATATATAAAAGTATAACTTAGGAAATTTCTATGTAACCCATAAGTATATGGTCAGCATGAACAACCCTCATGTCGGCAAACATAAGTTTCCAGTGTCTGTCTATCAGATTCACACCTTTATGGTTAGTTATTACAACCCGCCATTATTGCTCAATTAAAACATTTAGCACATAACCAAACCACCAATTTCAAAAGTCAATTATTAAGGCATTATGAAGTGGTATCGTCATACCGACTAAAGCTTTCAAGCAATGTCATTAGCCAAGTGTTAGGGGCGTCCCATGTACCCTACATGATTTTCAATAAAACCAAAGCCATAGCCACCAAGGCCTTCCCAATCTATTTAAAACCATTTAAACCAATTTAGGTTACATTAACATCTTAAGAAATGCAAAGTTTTCAATAATAGTCAAACTATTTAACAAAATGATTCTCATAAATATTTTAACAAACATATTGAAGTCATATAGTTTCAGACGAACCACGTATCAATTGACCATTCCCATGCAACCACATGGTCAAACCACAATTATAACATGAAAACCATAAGAAAACATGAGAAGATATTATCCAACTATAAATAACCAAAACTCCCAAAATATACTTAAAAATCCAAAAAATACAACAATGATATCATGAAAATCATCCATGAAAACATGTTTTAAGTTTGAACTAATAATGAGGGAGGAGTAACATTCCTTAGACAACAAGGAAGATAGAGAGAAACCACCCCTTCTAAGCCTTAATGGATTGCCTTGAAGAACCCTAGTCTTTTTCTTAACCCAAGATCTTGGGAGAGATTTAAGAGTGTTTTGAGAGTGTTTAATTGTGATTAATAGATTTAGAAAGCCTCCAAAGGTGTTTTATTTTGTTAGTTCAAAAGGAGTTATTAGGGGGGAAATGTCAAGAATGCCACCAACTTAAACTATTAAAATTTCCGCAGGTGGGTACGGATTGAACCCCTCACTCTTACCCATATAATACTAGTAGTACCTTTCACTCATACCTTGATAAAAAAGTTTGATATTATATTTCGTCCAACATACGCCTCCTTATCCTAACTTGTACCCTAACCTACGACATGTACTCTTCAAGTCGTACCCCAAGCAGGAATATCTAGGCTAGACACTGGACAACTTACGGTTGGACCCTATCTCTTGTATTATGTAAATACGACTCCCATGGACTTTTTTTGTACCAAGAACAGAACATGGCCAACATCATACTGACCAACGCACGAGTAGGGACCCTAGACCCATACCCACACGATATGAATAGTGTCATATGATCAACAGAAGGCTCAAACCTATGAATTTTATAAGGACCAGAACTTAGGGTGTTTCAGTATCATTTTTCAGTGAAAATAAAAAATGTATTCTCAAAAATCTATTCCTTTGATAAAATGTTGTTAATAAAATTAATCACTTCACTAATAATAAATGCAGTTTATATGCAACACTTTAGCTAACATAAACATACAATCAAAACTATTATATCATTCTTTTCTTTGAAATCAAGTATCACAATCTTGCAAGGCACCCCATATTTTTGAAATATTTCAAGAAAAGCAAAATAAATTTTGTTCACTCCCATACTTTTTATATTTTAAAATAAGATAATAATATTTCTAACTCATGACAAGTTCAATTAAATTCTCATAAGATATTCCATCATACAAATGACAAGCTAATAAAATAGTTTTCACCAATTAACAGTGCACATATGTTTCTTAACTCAAAATTCATTTTTTTCAAACAGAAAACAAGGCCATCCAACATTTTTCCATTTATGGAAATTTAGTCCCTATTATTCTATACATTAAAACTTGGAAACTCTTCCTAAGAACTCCCTAATTCTCTTAAGAGGTTTTGGGAAAGAGGAGCTAGGGTTTCAACTAAAGGATCAATTTGGGGCTTGTCTTGGTGATTTCTTTCCATCATCATCTTGGTTTAAGGCATGTTCTCTTCCCTGATTGTTAATTTTACATAAAGGCATAGTTATATGAATATTTTCATGGTTTTACTATTAGATGATTTTGGCTTTCAAATGTGATTTGGGGGTTTTGATATTATATTGTTGGTTATGGTTTCCCATGATTTTAATTATGCTTTTATATGCACTAATGGTGGTTTTGGATAATTGGATTGACTAAATGTTTTATTGGTAATTGGAATTAGTTTTGGTCATTTTATGCCCCCAATGTGTTTGACAAAATGCTTATAAAGATATGTTCAGTGCATTGACTTCTTTTAATGGAACTCTTGCATGTTTTAAACATGGTAAAGAAATTATACCTGGTTTAAATGGTTTGGAAAGGCTAAAGGCTAATTTTTTGTGCTTGTAGGGAACATGGAAGTCTCCCAAATGGTTTAATATGCTAAATGGAAGGGCACTTAAAAGTCCCTTTAAACCTATAAATGGTTGGCTATCGATAATACTTATAAGTAAGGGTTAGTATAACGATACCAATATCAATGGCCTTGGTTAATAAATGGAAAATGGTTTGGTTATTTGAAAACAGGTTTAATTAGGAAATAATGACGGAATGTGTAGCAAAGCTGTGGAAGGTGGAGGTCCCAGGTGGACCAAAACTGGAAACTTATATTTGATGCTATGAGGTTTGTTTTGGTGACTGTGTACATGACATCACACTTTATTTTGGGGATATACTTGTCATCCCATGGGATACTTCCCTGGTCGTGGGGCTACACCCACTGGGGCTCTTTCATCAGAGGGAACTGATCCCACATAGCCCGTGGGCAGTTTAGGATGGCAAAGATATACAACCCAGGTAAAGTTTTTAAAGTCTTGCTAAACCCCACTCTGTTTTTTCCAGCATAGTTATATATATATATATTTTATTGTGTGCATATGGATGATTTTACTTGTTTTTATAAATGGCATTATCTTATCTTTACCCTAAGATCATGCTAGAGATCACTCGCTAACACCGTCTACTAGCGGTTGTATATCCAAGTTCTGTAGGAACCAACCATTCTACTCCTCCGATATAGTAATTGACACAAGATCAACATTTAGGATGAAGTGGTGCGCTTCCATCCTTTCAGAAGCTTCCATTTCATATTATGCATATTTTTAGACATTTTGGTTGTATTTTGGATATTAGTTTTACTTATGGTTAGGGAATGTCTCAACCGAATTTCATTACTCTTTTGGTTAGTGGCTTTGTGGTACTTCTATAGGTTTGAAGGGACGGGATCAGTATTGGAGTAAACCTTGGCATTGAAATAGGCTGGGAGGCTGGAATCATCCGACATAATTTCTCATTGTTCCTTCATATTATATTTTGGGCTTAATTATATTATGTTTTGGAATGCCTTTGGTTATGGCGTGGTTTATGTCCTTGTTTGGTGTGGTTTTGTATGGTTGGATTATGGTTATGAAATGGTTGGACTTGGTTGGGTCAGTCACGGTTGTGATATATTCCCAGAGTTTTTATATGAGCTATTATACTATTTTGTTTCATGCTCTCTGGGAAGGAGGATGGAGGTTGGGTTATGTAATGAGGGTGGTCTCCAGTTTTAGACTTGGGATGCCCAATATGACAAGACCCCAAGGCGGGTCGTATCACAATGTTTGCCCTTGAGTTGTTGTCAGATTCTTGAGCTCGTAAGTATGTTTGTCATTGGAGTATTTGACTTCATAGTCAAGGAGTGTAGGACTTCTATGTTGATTGGGGATATGGATATTGATTGATTGATGACTCATGCTCAGCAAATTGAGGTAGAAAAACTAAAGCAAACAGAGTGAGAGAACAAGAGGGATAGAACTAAACTATTTGAGTATAGTCATGTAAAGTCGAGAGGGGGAAATCATTCTCAGTTTTATGACCATTCATCAACACCTACACTATCATCAACTAATTTCCCTACACCCAGAACTAAGAAAGAGCAGTGGAGCAGAACAACGACTTCTAGATAACATAGTAGTGTTGCTAGGTAATCTAATTATCCAACCTTCATGAGATATGGTAGGAATCATCACGGTGAGTGTTTGGCAAGAAGAATAGGGTGCAATAGATGCGTAAAGATGGACCATAGGCTGAGGGACTACCCTTTCAAAAAAATGGGTGATAACGCTCAACTTACACATCAATTTAAGTGCATGGCAGTCGTCATCAATATATTTTTCTCAACTTTGGAGTCAGGGTCGAATCCATGAGGAACAATATGAATGGAGATCAAATAAATTCAAAACAATATATACAAGTTAAATTCAAACAAATGGTAAAAAAAAAAAGATAAAATGGGGGAGATAGGTTCCTGCACTAATATTTCTTTTTGGGATTTTCTAGTATAAATTTAGGGCTACGAATAATTAGAGTTTTTAATAATTATGCATGGATCTTGGGATTATGTATTACTAAGGGAGTGACATATAGGAGTTAGTCATCAACATCAATTTAGTAAGTCAAATATGGGTAGGCTTTGTTATATATTTTGGAGCTAGTCTTTTGAAAAAACACCAAACTTTCACGCATTGATTCTTTCAAATACTTAATAGGTATGGTCAACAATTGGTAACCACAACCTCAATCTAGGCATCCCTATTTCTAGGATGATACCCATGGCATAGTTAACCTCACATTCACCCTTATTTCTAAGATAGTAAGAATTTACCAAACTACACACATAAATTCTTATCATTGCTTTGGTATCCATATCCCTCTTTCGAGGATGATATGGATTTCTAAACTTCACCCAAAACCCTTCTTTCGAAGATTGCCTTGAGCTTTCTAGAGCTTGGAGATTTCACTCATTAAACCCATATGGGTATTTTGAGTTTTCACCCATCAAATCCCATCCAAGTTAGCATAACAATTATAGGACCCATAAACATGAACTACCAAATAGATTCTAATAATAACAACCCGCACACAAGTTAACCCTTATTCACAAATAACCCCATGAGGGAGTTTTATCTATACATAAGATAAATAAGCATAGATATACTATTAAAATGGTTGGTTGAAGATTTAAGTGAATGTTATTTCAAACTTGGCTCTCCCACAATCCTTAACAATGGAAATAAACAAATCCTCCACTTGGAAAGTCTCCAATATATTCTTTACCCAATATTTACACTATATTTTCTTCTCCAAAAATGGAGGCTACAAAGTGTTGAGCTAAAACCTAGAAAATTGGGGAAGAAGGAATGTGATAGAATAATTCATACATGAAACTAGGTTTTGATTCTTTTTGTTCAAATAGGGATCAACACATGCAATTACAGTTTTGCCCTTGGGCTGAACATTTCTGCCAAGCCACGATCATGCAAGTCTAACTGCGACTGCGACTACTCGACCATGATTAACTTTCATGGTCGCGGTTGATTGACCATCTTGACTGACCGCGAACGCGGCCAATAGACCGCAACTTCAACCAATGGACCGCGACTATGGTTCCTGAGGCTCTTTCCCTACATATTTTTAGTTGAACTTTTTCTGCTTTTTTTTTTTTTATCATTTTGAGCTCCAATCCACATCCCTCCAACCCTTTAGCTTTATGCCTACAAGAAGTGGACATTAGTGCATCTAATCACAATTATGCCTTATTTATTCATCCATAACAAGGTAATGCACACGAATAATGAGTGCGATTGAGTGGTAAACTCACAACTCATCAACACCCCCAACTTAAGGAGATAGCTTGTTCTCAAAAAACACTACCTCTTATGATGTGACACAATTATTTAAGTCCAACCTTTATGCCTTAAAGATCACAATGTCCTCAACTTTAATCGCAACCACAAATAGCTCATTCCACATGGACTAAGCTAACTTAGCTACACCCCCTTATAAAATAGGAAAACCAAGGATATATAGGACTTTAAAGAGAAACTAAGGAACAAAACCTATACTCTAGAAGTGACTCCCTTTTGATAACAACTAAGCTATACTCCATTTTCCTCATTGATGGAAGATGACAAGATCACCCAGCTAAACTGGTTTCATATGTCGTCCTCACAAGAAAGAGTATTCCTCACAGTAAGCTACAAAATATGCAACAAATGATTTGAAGTGCACAAACTCTCTCTCACAAAAAATAAATCTCAATGCAACAAGTGTTATACCATATGCTTGCCCCTATTTTCAATCGCCAATACAAAGAAAGTAAATGGTTGGAGATCTCAAAGGGCTTTCTAAGCTTGTAACGTAGGTTTGGGTTAGGGTGGGATATTGTTTGGGGACAATATGGCTACTCCCTTCCTTGAACATCTACATCATACTTTTCAATCTTCCTTTATGACTATTGGCCACTCTTCTGTGTTTTCTCTCTTTTCTCATGCCCACAATTTTCTTTCTTTTTTTACTATTCTTCATTTATCTTTTTTTTTCTTGAACCTTTCATTTAATTCTATCCTTAGTTGGATCCTTTCTCTTTTCTAAACATTTGTTTTCATCACTTAGGTACCTTAGCATTCTACTAATACTTCGCGGCTTCAAACTTCCTTCCATTATTTTCACCACCCCCAACTTAGGCTTTTAGCCTCAAGTTGAATTCTTAAGGTCAAGGAGGGTATGGTTCAGAAGAGGGATAAAAAGAATGGTTCACGACTTGTAATACGTTAGCCAAATAAAAGTCCACAGGCTCAAAATAAGTAACTAGGGATTTCAATTATGCATAAGAAGGATTTTTAGGATAGAGTGGGTTCCAATATCCCAAGGATGGCCAAAGATCATTTCTCCAATCAAATACAATCAACATTAGCTTTGAAAGACTAACAAGGCAAGTTCTAGAAAACACAAGTATACAAGAGGTAAATGCAAAACGCTCACCACACAAGGCATGCAAACACTCGCCAAAGAGGCTCAATTGTCCCTTCCGCGAGACAAAATTAGAGTATTTAGCTCTATTTACAAGTCAACATTATGCGGATCCATAAAAAGAGAAAAGGATTTGTTACAAAGTCACTCACATCCTTGCTCTTAAGTTTTTTTTTAAAAAAATTTGGATGGAGAGGGTTGTTTGTTTTACACTAGCACTACTCTCAATTTTCTAAATTGTGGCTACAACCAAAGACTTAGTCTCACATTTAGGCTCACTCATGGGAAATCTAACCATATGGCTACTCAGACTTTGCCAATGATGTATAAAGTGACCCCAACTTAACAAAGTATAATGCTACAGGTACTCAGGTTTCCCTTGCATTAATGATAATTCTACAGGTACTCAAAATTTCCCTGCACCTGTGTTTCAACACAAACACGATGCTTTACCCTTAAAAATATCATCACTCAATCCATCATAGGGCAAAGCTAATCGTGCATCAATCAAGATCAAAATAAAATTAAATCAAAAGAATACTATATATAAAAGAAAAACATGATAATCCATAAAATGTGGGCACCATCAGAGTACCCAAAAATGTAGCATCTCAAAACACAATAACAGCAATCTCCAGAGTGTCATCCAAAATACAATCAAGGGACATCGAAGAAGTACAAATATAGGGACAGGCACCCCCAACTAAAAAGTTTGCAGTGCCTCCACTTCCTAGAAAGGTAAGAGTAAAGGATGCTATCTAAATCAGCTTCATTATCTTTGATATACCCTGCATTATCTCCATTGTTATTAACACCAGACCCCTTAATAATGGCTCCATCATCAATGTCGCTCCTTAAAGAAAGTAGATGTTTTGTAGGCTTAAGCACCTTGAAGATGCCCTTTACCCCTCTTTACATCTTGGTGAAGAATTTTTCTCTTTTCTTTTCCCTCTTTAATACCTTTTTTTGTGACTCCAAGAGGTTCCTGTATGATATTGTCAAGGTCAACTACGCACTTTCCAATTTGGCGACCCTAGCACCTTGCCTCTTCAACTACTCCTCATATATTTCATAGTCAGACTGAGCTGCATATGAATGGTGAGTAGTGCAGGATTCTCCTGACCCCTAGGGTAGTCTTGGAGTATGTTCCCTGATAGTAAAAATTCTATCAAAGAATTCTGGGAACTCACTAGGGCTTTTCAATAGAAATACTCCGTTCTAGGTGTAGCTTGGACCTTGGGAGGTTCTTGTAATACTAGTAGTGGATTTCCAAAATCAAGGATCTAGATTCATCTAAGTCTCCCATTTTGTAGCTGAGTACCTGTACATAGGACACTTTGGACAATTTTTAATATTTTTAAAGAAAAATATATGCTAGATTAACAACAAGAGTACATGTGTCACTATTATAAATAATTCTAGATTTAAAAAAAGATGTGTAAAAAGTTGGGTTTCTGCAGGAAACTATCTCAGGTATGGTGATCATAGAGCATTTACCACGATTGTGCTACTGCGGACGCAGTCATCAAGATCACGATCACGATACCTGAGACAGCAACCAACAATTTTGCCATTTGCTCAAAAGACACAAACTTAACACTAACTTTGTCTTCCAACTAGGTGTACAACATCATGATAAGGTAAAAATAAGCCTAGCTAGCAAGATTGCAGCCCCAAATTTTAAGGAATTCATGTTGGCCTCATTTGGGCAATGAATGGACACCTATTGTACACATTAATTATAACTAGTCTAGTTTGGAATATGGGTACTCAAGACTTTCCTAAATAATGTGTAGAACCCCTAGAACTACTAACCAAAATTATAATTACAAATAAGAATAATTTTAGCATTATAATACTATTTTAATCTCAATTCTAGCTACATGTCCTAAGCCTACAATAATAGAGAATGTAAGGGAGTTTGAGACTACATACAAGGTAACTGATGCAAAAGGTTTGAGATAAAACCTTGGATAATCTTATGAGGCCATATATTTGAGGGAATTCTGGGAATATTTAAAACTAAGGTGAATAGGTGCATGGCATTTGGATGGTATTTTTAATCTGATTTACCCGCATTTATGGGCCAATTTATGTGATCATTGTCACATGGTCTCCGTGATTGTGGAGGCATGGACTGCGGTCACGGTAACTGAGACCAAGCATCCAAGGTTACTATATGTCGACCTTAGTCCATTTTCCAAATTTACACATACCTTCTTTCCAAATTCAATCAAAATTTCTCTAAGTATGAATACTTTATGGACTATATGTAAGACCCTGCAAAGTTCCCTCATAGTTCAAACCTTAGAGCATTTCAAGTAAAGTTTAATTCCAGCCCTAAAAGATTGAGAAGTGACTTCCGAAGTGATTGGTGTTTAAAACAAATATAATTTTCTTAAATTTGACTTTCTCATGTAGAGAATTGAATTATCTTTCCAATGATACCAATTTCTTCCAAATTTGGTATCGGGGTGAGAAGTTATGACCATTTTACCTAGAGTTATCAGAACCACCTAGGTGCGATAGACGATCCGATAGACCGTTGAGTCTGCGATGGACAGTCGCTCAGTCCATCATAACCAAGGTAGTAACTCTCTTTTCTGGCCCAAGTGGGATGACCAAGATAACGGATCGTCGAGTTTGCAATAGACTATCGTTGTGACCATTGCGTTGAGTCAGTGTGGCCTCACCCTGGCCATCATGTGACGGATGATCTGACAGATATTCATACTTACAACAAACCATTTTTTCTACTATTGCATCGAGGCAGTTTGTCCCATTCATGGCCAATATATGACAGATGACCTGATGGACCATCGTACTTGAGACGGACCATCGCTCCGACCATTGTAGCCCCCTTTCAGTGTTTTTAAATCATTTTAAAAAGGGGATTTTGGGTCTTTTCCCTTTTAAGCCTCAGATATATTCCAAACAAACTTGATTGCCTCATTATCTCCCAAAACATCCAAAGGCTAGGATTTCTCCCTCAAGAGAAAATCTAAAATCCTTCTCCAAGAAATCTAAGAACTCACAATAGATTCAACAAATTGAGTTGAGATTTGAGTTCCCCAAGTTCAAGGGTTGTAAGAACCCTCTCTCAAGAGTAATAAGAAGAGTTTAGAGCAATCTTGTTTATTCAATTTCATAATCTAAGGTATGTGGGGTTTTGAAAAGGGTAATTGTTTCATCCTTGTGCCCAAAAGGTTTATTTAAACTATAATTTTTTTGCAATCTATGAGATTTTACATGAATTTGAATTGGTATTTTTCATCCATTATTATTCATTGCAATATTTTGATGTTTTCCATGAATTGAGAGTCTAATAACATGATTTTTACATGTTTTCTTGAGAAATAACAGCTGGGTCTACACCCCATGATTTTAATCCTTGAGAAGTTAATAGTTTAAATGTTTGAGATATTGAAGTATATAAGTACGTTGAGATTTTGAGACAAATTTCTGAAATTTCCAGATTTCTACATGAGTTATGAATCTGTATGCTATCTATTATGCTTTTGATGAGTTTTAACTTAAGATTGAAATATGGGTTAGTAAGCCCTACTTGAGACTAGAGATTTTATGAACTCTTATGCTATAAGAACCCATGATTTAAGTATTTTGAGATTATTGAGAAATGCTTTGACCTAATGGTCATTGAGTTTTGAAATCCACTCTACTATATGAGATTACTGATTTGATCATTGGGTTAGTAGAGAACCATGAGATTATTTATAAAAGTGGATTTTTATGAGATGAGCACAGATAATCTAAAAGGAGTAGTATTTAACATCGAGCGGGTAAGATACTATGGTTTCCTACCCAAAAATTATGTTCCACCATAGGTTGGGCCTGAGGCTGAGTTTATGATTATTATTGGGCGTAAGGCCGAGTTGATATTGGGACCGGGGCCGAGTTTGTTTAGTGATCACTGGACCTAGGTTATACTCCTTGGCAAGAGTATGATGCCTCTCCCGAACGTGAGGTCTCTTCCTTTGGAAGACAAAATTTGAACTCCATGTAGCTCACATGGTTTATGTCGGTTAAGAGAAACTCCCTAAACTAAAGTATTTTCCATTGAGATAAGATATTTTTCTTTAAAACTAAAATACTTTCCCTTAATATGAGTATTTTTCCCTAAATCTTAAAATGAGATATTTTCCTAACGTGAATAAAATGCCTTCAAGTATGCTCCAAAGTTGATTTTGAATTCCAAGTATTTGAGTTCAAAAGAGTTATGAGTTCTTGAGCATTGAAGAAGTTTTACTCTCCATGAAACATGTGCATGATTTGAAAGTATTACTTAAAGTTTCCTTTAGCCTTGAGTAATGAGAATAAGAGAAGAGTATAAATTTCAAAGATGAAAGTATAATGACTCACGAGATTCTGTTACATGTTCCATTTTACATAATTCATGAGCTTTACATTTTATACTTATTCAAGCCATGTAAGTCATTACTTATTAAATACATGATTTTATTAAAGAGTATTGATGTTGTTTTATATAAATGCATGCACACCCACATACTCAGTACATTCCTAAGTGTTGATCCATATATATGTCTATGTGTTATATTGTCTTATAATGTAGGTTAAGGTACTCAGTCCCAGCCTCGTTAGAGACTTCTAAGTACCTCTGTCTGCATCCCTAAAGTGGTGAGTCATTATGGTTTGAGGACCTATCATCAAACATTTCAATATTTGATAGACTATGTTATTACTTTTAATTTATTTTGAGTCAGTTGGGGACCTGTCCCAATGGCTCTCTAGTTCATGGATTAGTAGAGGCTTTGTCAGACTAGTTATCAGATTGTGGTTGTATTGAGGTTTCTAGTATTATGGTCATTTGGATTGAGCATTTTCTCTGTATTTCCTTTTATATGATATGACTATTCTAGTGTTTGAATTATTTCATCTTAAAATGGGTTTTATTAGTAGAACCAGGCTCAAAGGGTTAGCTTGGGGATACTTGTAGACTTAAGCACCGTGTGACATCCCAAGAGATGATTTTAGGTCGTTACAAACTTGATATCAAAGCCTTATGTTTTTAAGGAGTCCTAGGGAGTCTGACAAAAAGAGTTGAGTAGTGTCTTGATCATCAGTGTGTAGCACGCCATATCTATGAGAAAGAGGCTACAAGATGTTTTAGGAAAAGTTATTTCTTTTTTTCATATTCTATTATACCTATATTTGTCCCTCTCATCTAATAATGCATGCTATTCTATTTTTTGAAAATGCCTCTCTAAAGAGCGAATGCCCGCGGAAACAATAATGAGCAACCCCCACCTATTAACTCTTTGAATGAGAGGTATCTCATGCTGAGTTTCGGGTGGCCTTTCAGGCATTAGCCTAAGCAGTCACCATCAATATTCAAGCCAATAACTAGACTAAAGTTGCTAATCAGTAGGGAGGTGATGTAGCTATGGCTAGGATCTGTGATTTCATATGGATGAATCCACCAGATTTTTATGGGCCTAAGGTAGATAAGGACCCACAGTTGTACCTTAAAGAGGTGAGAAATATCACACAGTTTTGAGTTAGCATCTTATAGGCTAAAAGACATTGATTATGACTGGGTTGTATCGTGGAGGAAGGGTAAAGGTGAGAATACCGCTCCTATGACTTGGCAGGTGCTCAAAGATGCATTCTTAGACAAGTTTTTTCCGCTTGAGATAAGGGAGGCAAAGATTAAGAAGTTTATAAATTTGAGGTAGGGCTCCATGACTGTTAAGGAGTACTACTTAAAATTTAATCAATTGGCCAAGTGCTCCTGATTTGATTTCTGACACCCAGGCTAGTATGAGCCAGTTCGTGATAGGTGTTTCTAGTTTAGTACTAAAGAAGTGCATGATTGCAATGCTGCATAGGGATATAGATCTAGCTAGGTTGATAATGCATGCCCAGTAGATAAAGATGGATAAGATTAGAGAGAGATAGAGTGAGGGGTTATAAGAGAGATAAATTTGAGTAGCATGAGTTTAGCCAGCCTAGGTTCCATAAAGGGAACCGCCCTCAGTTTTAGTGGCGTCCATCTATGCCAGCACCTTCATCAGCTAATGCTCTCGCATCTAGAAGCAGGCAGGAGAAAAAAGGCAGATCTTTTATGTCTAGGTCATAGGACAGTGTTGGTAACAGGCCTCGTTATCCTCCTTATGCTAAATGTGGTAGGGATCATCCCGGTGAGTTTTTCTTAGATCTGAGAGGTTGTTTTGGTTATGGAAAGCAGGGCCACAAACTTAGAGATTGTCCTCATGCTAGATATAGGAACAAAGATGCCCGACCTCAGGCATATACTACTAGTACACTAGCTCTTGTACCCTATCCCATCCTTGCTTAGGGCGCATCATCCAGCACCTGTATTTCTCCTTGGGGTGCACCTATATTATTCATATGAAAGAAACACGGTTCTTTGCGTATGTGCATTGACTATCGTCAGCTTAACAAGTATCCTTTTTCGAGAATTAATTACCTGTTTGATCAGTGGCAAGGTGTAAGTTATTTCTCCAAGATAGACCTTAGATCCAGCTATCACTAGCTTAAAGTTAGGGAATATGATATTCCAAGGATAGTGTTCTAAACACGCTATAGTCACTTTGAGTTTCTATTCCTGTCTTTCAGGCTAACCAATGCCCCAGCAGCCTTTATGGAGCTCATTAACCGAGTACTCAAGCTCAATCTCAATATGTTTGTCATTGTCTTCATAGATGACATCCTTGTGTACTCCCATAATGAGAATGACCATGTGCATCACCTTAGAGTTATCTTGCAAACTCTTAGAGACCACCAGTTGTTTGCCAAATTTAGTAAGTATGAATTTTGGCTAAGCTCTGTAGCTTTTTTGGGTCATGTTGTTTTAGCCGAAGGTATTAGAGTTGATCCCCAAAAGATAAAAGCTATGAGAAATTAGCCTAGATCTTTCTCTCCATCTGACATTGGGAGTTTCGTAGGTCTAGCAGGCTACTACTGCCGTTTTGTTAAAGGTTTATCTTCTATTGCGTCTCCCATGATCCAGTTTACCCAAAACAAAGTTAAGTTCCAGTGGTCAGATTTCTGTGAGAAGAGTTTTTAGGAGTTAAAGATTTGACTTACTTCATCCCCGGTGTTGACTTTGCCTAATGGCACAAATGGTTTTGTGGTGTATTTTGATACCTATAGAATTGATTTGCATTGTGTGTTGATGCAAAGAGGTAAGGTTATAGCCTACGCCTCTAGACATTTAAAGCTACATGAGAAGAATTACCTAACCCATGATCTTGAGTTAGCTGTTGTGGTCTTTACTTTGAAAATCTGGAGACACTATCTTTATGGTGTCCATGTTGATGTTTTTACTGATCATAAGAGCCTGCAATATGTGTTTACTCAGAGAAAGTTGAATCTTAGAAAGAGGATATAGTTGGATTTATTGAAAGACTATGATATGAGTGTGTCATATCACCCAGTCAAGGCCAATGTATTAGCAGATGCCCTTAGCAAGTTGTCATGGGTAGTGTTGCCCATGTAGAGGAAGGTAATAAAGAGTTAGCTTATGATGTGTATTATTTGTCTAAATTGGGTGTTAGGTTTCTTGATTCAGTCGAGGGAAGTACTTTGGTGTAGAGTAGTTCCGGATCCTCTTTAGTTTTGGAAGTGAAGGATAAGCAAGATAAGGATCCTAGTTTGGTTAGACTGAAGGAGGCAGTTAAGGACCAAAAGGTAGAGGTTTTCTCCCAAGGGGGAGCTAGTGTGTTGAGATTGCAAGGTAGATTATGTGTTTTGTGTGTTGATGATCTAAGGTAGAAGATTATGGTTGAAAAGCATGGTGCGCAGTATCCTATTTATCCCGACACTACCAAGATATACCGCGAATTGCGGAAAATCTATTGGTGGAATGGTATAAAGAAGGATATAGCCAAAGTTATAGCAAAGTGTGCAACGTGCCAATAGGTTAAGGTAGAGGACCAAAGACTTGATAGTGTGATATAAGAGTTTGTTATACCCACTTGGAAGTGGGAGGTGGTGAATATGGACTTCGTGATTGGGTTGCCTCTTTCGCGTCATCATCATGATTCGATTTGGGTTGCTGTGGATATGCTGACTAAGTTCGCGCATTTTTTGCCTATGTATACATCTTATACAGATGAGGATTATGCTAGATTGTATATCCAGGAGTTATTCAGGTTTCATAGAGTTCCCTCATCCATCATTTTGGATAGGGGCACCCAATTTACTTCTCAGTTTTGGAGGTCTTTTCAGCAGGGTCTTGGTACCCAAGTTCTTTTCAATTCTGTTTTTCATCCGTAAATAGATGGTCAGGATGAGAAGATCATTTAGACCCTAGAGTATATGTTGAGGGCGTGTGCTCTTGATTTCAAAGGTAGTTGGGATGGGCATTTGCCATTGATAAAGTTATCCTATAAGAATAGTTACCATGCTAGCATCAGGATAGCACCATTAGAGGCCTTGTATGGTAGAAGATGTAGATCACCCATAGGTTGGTTTAAAGTGGGTAAAGCTATCATAATTGGGCCTAATACAGTGTTTGAGGTTATGAAGAAAGCTAAGTTGATTAGAGAAAGGTTGAAAACCGCTCAGAGTCGTCAAAAGTCATATGCCGATGTGAGGAGAGGAGATCTTAAGATTGAGGTGGGTGATTTGGTGTACTTGAAGATTTCACACATGAAAGGGGTGAAGATGTTTGGTAAAAAGGGAAAGCTTAATCCTCATTATGGTAGCCCATATAGAGTCTTGAGCCGTGTTGGTAAAGTAGCCTAGGAGGTTGAGTTGCCTGCGGAGTTGTCAGCCGTTCATCCTATTTTTCATGTTTCCATGCTTAAAAAGCATATTGGTGATTCGGTTGTGGTAGATCCTTCAGAGAGTGCTGGTATTCAGAACAGTCTTTTATTTGATCAGATTCCTATTAAGATTCTAGACTTTTAGATCCGTAGAATGAGGAACAAGGAGGTTCCCGTGGTCAAAGTTTTATGGCAGAACCAGTTAGTTAAGGGCGCTACTTGGGAGATAGAAGCATACATGCAAGCCAAGTACCCGCACCTCTTTTTCGTGAGTTCAGATTAATCTGAAGGTATTATTCTTCCTTAATTTAGCCCTTTTAATCTAAAGTTCGGCTATAGGTATCTGTTCTTGCATGAGTTCTTGCAATGTCTAAGATATTCAAGAGTTTAGAGGGATTCCGCTATATTTACTATATTTTTCCTGTGTTCCTAGTCTAACTAGCGACATTTGAGGACGAATGTTTCCAAAGGGGAGATATTGTAAGACCCCATAAATTTCTCTCATAGTCTGAGCCTTAAAGCGTGTCAAGTGAAATGTAATTCCAGCCCTAAAAGATTGAGAAGTGACTTCCCAAGTTATTGGTGTTTAAACCATATAGAATTTTCTTAAATTAGACCTGTTATCATGTAGACAATTGAATTAGCTTTCCAACAATACCAATTTTGTCCAAATTCAGTATCGGGGTAAGAAGTTATGGCCTTTTTACCAAGAGTTGTTAGAACCGCCCAGGTGCAACTAACTATCTGACGGACCGTCAAGTCTACGATGGACCATCACTTGGCCCGTCACAACAAAGGCAGTAACTCTTTTTTTGGCCTAAGTGTGACGACCAAGATGATGGATATCGGGTTAGTGATGGACCGTCGCTGTGATCGTCGCGTGAGTCAGTGTGGCCTCACCCTGGCCATCGTGCAACGGATGATCCGATGGATCGTCAAACTTGAAACAGACCATTTCTCCAACCATGGCATCGAGGCAGTGTGTCCTATTCCTAGTCAACGTGCGAGGGATGACCTAATGGACCATCTCTCCGAACGTCGCAGCCCCCGTTCAGTGTTTTTTACTCGTTTTAACAAGGGGATTTATGGGCTTTTCTGATAATACTCAAATTACACTCTTGAATGGGTGTAAGAGATTGTTGTCAATATAAAAACCTAACTAGGTTGGGTTCGAATCCCACAGGGAATAAGGTGTGAATCAAAGTTGTTTGCAATTTAACTCACTCATAGTTTAATATTTCGGGAAATAGGGGGTTTAAGTTTCACGATTAATTGCTTGTCACTTTAATTTCGATATTTGTAATCAAGAGTTTATGAAATAACCAGAATTATATTCACTAGGGCTGATGGTACATGACAGATGCTAAATGTGATTCAAGATTTACATAGTAGGTACAATAGTAAGCTATCTTTATTAATGTTATGGTCAAATGTCTCTCAACCTACTTAGGCATTTAATTTCCTAATCCTCTAAGACTTAGGGAATTTCTATTCATTGCCCAGATTTTACCTCAGGTTAACCAACCTTGTTACAGCGCTGATTATGAAACGAGTCCCTGTTGATAATTCACTTCCTACTTTATTTGATTTCTTTCTCAAGCAAATCAAAGTAGGTGTGTCTACAATTTGTAACCAACAGATGTTAATTAAAGCTTCAGAATTATCAAGAAATTCTACCACCTATTGAATCTTGAATACTTAGCACCTTATCAAGACCTAACCCTAAATCCCATAATTCAAGTTAATGAAGTTTTGCCACTCATGATGCAATAAACAACTACACAAGCTGAATTCATAGTTGGGCAGATTAACTTACAATGATGATGAAAATCAAGAAGTGTAACTTGAAACAAATCTTAATACAAAACTCCCAAAATATTGACGGCAATCTTCTCTCAACAATACTGTTCTAGAGCGTATTGGAACTCAAGAGAGAAAAATCATGCACAACGTATATTGCAAGATATGTTAATGATAATTAGAAAACCCTAAAACCTGCTATTTATACTTGAGTCTAATTAAGGAAATAAAATAACAACTTAAGTAAATTTCTCGGACAGATGACGCCATTAGGTGATGCCTTATCAAGCGTCTGACGCCTTATCAGGAATGGCGTCAAATTTCGTTCAATGTTGAAAAGCTCCGCCTAAGGCTAACGATGTGGATGACGACATATCAGGAGTCTGACAACGTATCATAGATGTCATCAGCTCCTCTTCCCTTTTTATAATTTTTGCCTAAGGCTTACAATGATCCTGATGCCTTATCACAACTCTGACACCTTGTCACAAAATGTCGTCACATCTTATCTACAACTCCTATTCTCTGGTTAAGTCTGGCGGTGGCCTTGATATCTTATCACCAAGCTGACAACTTATCATGAATGTCGCCAGCCACACTTGTCCTTTATTTTCTTTAGAATTCAACCTTTTTTCTTTCATTATTATTGGTTCCCCTGCACCTTATCTTTTACTACAAAATTAAAGTAAAACCAATCAAATATGACAAAAGTTACTTAAGACTTCACAATTATTCATGGATAAAAGCATAAAATGTTTTAGCATTTTCTCACACATCAACACCCTCAACTTAGAACAAGTGCTTGTCCTCAAGAAACTAAACACAACTAAGACGATACAGAGCACTTTCAGCAGTCAATTATTCACTTAAGCTCAAAACATATTGACTATCTCCAAGGTTAGTCTAATTAAAATAAATTGTGTCTATTATCGAAAACAACCATGCAACTCACAAGGATTGAGATATGGCAAAAATTTAGCGATAACAACCAAGCATATACCAAGATTACACTATCCGAACAAGACAGTGACTAGCAACATACCTGGTGTGCCCTCACAACAAAGAAATCCCCTTTTCACTCATATCAGAATTCACATACATAACATAGGGCTAATCACAAGACTCACTCTCAGAATGAAGTTCCAACATTGCATTTCAAATGCCATAGGCTTTCCCTAATAGTCGGTACCCAAGTCTTCAGACAGGTCAGTTAGGATCACTATAGGACTTTTCTAAAGCTTGTAATGTGGGTCAAGGGCTGATATGATATTCATGGATATCTTAGAGTTAATATGCCTCCTTGACACTACACTAAACTCTTAGGGTTTCAACTCCCAACCTTCTTTTCTTTATCTCCTTTACTGATCACACATGCTCAAGATGGATGCTGTCTTTTCAATTATCATATTATCTTTTATGTAGCTTTCTTTTTTCTTATTTCTTTTTCACCGCGCCCAAATTTTTATTCTTTTCTTTTATTCTTCCTCTCGTCATACTCATTTTGCATCACGTACCCCTATGATAGCCACCCTCAACTTAGGCTATTTTCATAAGTCAAGGTGCACAGTGTACAAGGAGGACCAGGGCTAAAATAGGTTCATTATGATGTAAACGAGAAGGTGAGAGGTGCCGTAGAGAGAAATAGGCTAATTAGGCTCAAAACAGGGATCAAGAGATATTATGCACATACGAAAGGTCATTTTGGCTAAAGTGCTATGATCCTATCCTAACTCCTATCCTATGACCATGGCTAGACTAACAGGGCAAGTTTTAGATTTAACACACAATGGGGACTGAGTAAGACCTTGCACACATATGGCACACAATTATCTCGCATATCATTACTTATCCGATTCATGCACTGGTTTAATAAAGGTTATTCAGTTGCCAGACTAATGCCATAAAAAGATACACCGTGGTCACAAATGGATGCAATTAACATAGTAATATATCAGACCATTGGAGAGGTGCTCAACAGTCACAAAATAAGCTAACTGCCTCAAGTACCTATATTACTCCTAATTATCTACCACAAATTTTTACAATAATATTCTGCCCCTACACTCTCAACTTAAAATTGAAAATAAAATGAAATCAGGGTTTAGGGCATACCTGGAGTGAATCAAGCGTGAGGGTTATGGTTTTTCAAACCTGCTGCTGCATTATCTGCTATTTTCTCTCCATCGAGAGCACCTGGCCTTGCAGTGGTTGGATCCTTACTAGATGAGGCACCTGTAGCCCTATCTCGGATGGCTTCCTCCCATTTCTTATTGTCCTCTAGGGACTCCATTATTACTTTCTTTAATTTCTCTTTTTCGACCTTCTTTTTCACTTTTTTTCACTCTTCTTTCTTTCTCGTTGTCCGATTCTTCTCTTTTATATTTTTCTTTCTTCTCTTTTTTTTTCTTTGGTGAATCTCAAGTGAGGTCAAGTATTGCAATTTCTTCTTCAGATTCAACCATAGCTGGACCTATCAGCACCATAAATTGATGTTGCTGCAATACCTAATATCCACCTTTACCTTGTCCAATGCCGCTTTGAATTTAGCTTGATCAGCCCCTGATATTTCCCTTTCCCGTGCATCAAATTAGTTCTCCAAATCTACAACCCATTCAGGCAATGTCACAAAAGGCTCAAGGGCAGCCTTGATTCTCTTGTCTACTGTAGCAGCAAACTATTTATCAAAGGCATATAGTTGTGCCTCACACCACTTGGCGTGTTTAGCCATTTTTCTGATATCAATTGGATGAATTACAAATCCTGCTGCTACTACAGAAGCTGAGGGGTTCGGTTTATTCTCAGGCACTAAACCTATATGTGCTGAAGAAGTTGGGTGCACAGTTTTAGAATCTTGCACCTCCACATTAGCTGCTGAACCGGCATCTGTAACTGGAGGGTCTGCTGCTACTCCTACACCTCTATAAAGTCTTATTCCTGGCTGATTTTCATCATACCATATGGGGTTGTGAGTATTTCGGGCAGGAATGTCATCATCAATCCCTACAATCTTTAGCGCATTAGCAGCTCGGCATAACTCTGTGATAAGACAAGGAAAAGGATAAGCAGTATTGGTTCACGACATTTTAATCTTCATTTCATCAGGAATGATTTACCCAAAATTTATGAGGAGCTTCTGCACCATGCTTGCTACTAGGATAGCTCGATCATTACCCAAAATGTAGTCTCCATCAGTGGGCATCAACCAGATATGCACTATACCCCACCAAAACTTTTCCTCTTGAGTCAAAGAGGACTTACAGATTTGCTCATTTGGGTTGGTCACCCATGTTGGTTCTCCTTCGGCTTTGATGTTGGCCAACCATGGACATTGTTTTGCTTGATTCTTAATTCGAGCATAGAATAATGGTGCAGCACCCTGAGGAGTGAAGTTGGGGCCATGCAAGAACCTGTTGATGGTTCTGATTGAGACATCAACCCTTATGCCCCTTACCTAAACTCTATCCACCAAGGGCTGGTCTGCAATTTTTTCTCCTAGTCTACACGTATTTTCTAACTGAGCTTGGTAGTTTGCGTAAAACTCTCGGAACAGTGCAGGGTAAAATAAGCCTCCCCTTTTTGTGGTCCATCCCAAGCCGTACTCTTGGAACTTTTGTTCCACTTCAGGGTACCTGCTCAACCCTTGGGTGATAATCCACTTTTCTTCCTGAATCAGCCTTTTTGCTCTTCTTCTATCAGTTCTACGAAGCCCAACAGTGAAATTGCCCTCAACTTTAGGAATTTGCCAGCTAGTATTGTTTCGAACTTTAGGGTTCTTATATTTAATAAGTGTTCCCCGAGCTGGAGAATCTTCATCATCTTGTTGTTCAGTGGACGGGGATCCGGATGTTATTCCCTCATACTTAGACTCCTCGGACCCTTCTTATTTCTCTTCTTCCGATTTAGTACATTCAGACTCATGTTGCTCATGTTCAAAATGTTCAGATGCCTTCTGCTTAGAAGTTTTTGTTGTTTTAGTGTCCTCATTATCCTCCACCTCAACTAGTGGGGCTGATGAAGGTTTTGTAGGGCTTTGCTTTTTATTTCACTGCCTGAGCAGAGGTTTTTCCTCTTTATAATCAGACTTCTCATCGATGAGTTTTTGGCTTACACTTTTCTATTGTTTCTTCATGGTAAGATGAGGACTCTTTCCTTTGGGTGCCATTATAAGGTTCTTGTAGCAATATAAAAACATTAGTCAATCCTCAAGAGCATAAACACAAACACATTAATTATTTAAGCTTCACATTCTTTGAGAAGGCTCATTCATGCTTCAGGTTCCAGGTGTGACAACATTTCTTGATAAGCTTTATTAACTTCTGATGATATTTTTGATAACTGTCACAATTGTGATAGCCTATCATGAATGTCGTCAGCTCTAAACAGAATCTACTTCACTCTTAGCAGCCTTTGACGACATTCCTGATAAGTCATCATGGTTGTGATAGCTTATCATGAATGTCATCAGATCTTATCAGATCCCCACTTTTTACTTTAACTTAATTTTTGGTCCCATTATTACTCCAAATCCACTCAAGTTCCAATTTGTGAGATGAATTTTGAACCTTGGGCCTGCACAGCAAACCCTAGGTGTAATTTTTAGCCCCTTTTCAATTTAAATTTGGTTCAATCCTCTTACCATCTGAACTGTATCACTAGGTAAAGTAACACTTTTTCTCTAGTTTAGTGTTGCAGAAAGTTGGCTCATCTTCTGCTCTAACTGCTTGATAGAAGTGGAGTGTGAACTAACTAACTGACTTAGGGTAGAGAATTCACTTTTCATAGTATCTACCCCCGAGTTGGTAACCTCAACTCCCTTCAACAATTTTTTCATCATGTCCTCCATGGACATCTTACCAGAGCTAGTTGGTGCAATATCCCGACTTTCAGGAGGAACATATAAACCACTCCTATCATTATTGCTTCTCTAGTTTCCTTGCTCCTTATCTTTATAATCAGGCTTGTCATAAAAGTTTTGACCTTGATTCCCTTGGCTACTACCTCGAAAACCCACCTGATTACTCACATAGTTTGCCTCCTCATCAGTATTGGTAGCCATAATGCACTGAGATTCTACAGCTTAGACCTTTTTAGTCTTTCCTGATAGTAAGTGCTTGGCCAGCAAGTCCATCTGTGTCTTTAGGTGGGCCATGTCTTTGTCTTGCTCCTCATCTCTTCTACGCTGCTCCGCAGTCATACCAACAGAAACAGTCAGGCTAGCTACCATAGAATCCTTGGTATGCTAAGCCTGACTCTATTTGGTCATCCTATTCAGCATATCTGAGGCATATTGAAAAGACAAATCAACAAATGAACCACCAACAGCAATATCTACAATCATCTTTGTTACAGAGTTGAGAGCCCTGTACAAAGTCTCCATCAAGTGTATGTCCATCATATTGTGGTTTGGACACTATGTCAGCTTCTTCTTGAACCTCTCCCATGTCTCATGTAAAGCTCTGGTAGAGAGCTATCTGAAGTTTTTGATCTCGTCTCGCAACTGTACCCTCTTGGAGGGTGGAAAAAACCATTCTAGTAATGCTTTTCTCAATCCCCCTCCAATGGGCGATGGAATCAGGCGTAAGCTTATTTAACCACATTGTTGCCTCTCCAGACAGAGACAATGGAAACAATCTCAACCGGATCGCATTCTGGCTCACTCCCAAATTATCAAAAAATTTGCAGATAGTGATAAAGTTCACCAAGTGCATGTTCAGATCATCACCAGGCAGACCACTGAATAATCCCTTTAGATTCAGGAGCTGAATCATGGTACTTATTATGCTGAATTTTGCACCAAGTGCCAACGGTGGAGAAATGATCACACCTGTTGCACCTGCTCCGTCCATTTCATTATCATCATCATCAACCTCATATTGGATAGGCTATTGACCATACCTTCCTCTGACTGGATGGTTTCTATTGAAATTTCACTACACTAATGCAGCAACTTGCTCTGCTTGCCTTGGGTTTTGAGGATTCAGAAATTCCTCATCACCCAAGTCTTCATCATCAAGGTTTGGATGACCTACTTGTTGACCCTCGTTCTGTACATTCACCTGAGCCTTGGCCAAGGCTGCCAGTCTGTCAGCCTCTTGCTATTCTTCCATTCTCCCGATCAGCTGTGGATTCGGATTAATTGGTAATAACGGTTCTCCAAAACTTCTTATTTTTGGCATAACCAACGAGGATCCTATAATTAAACAAAAACATCAAACAAACGTAAATCTTGGAAACTTAACTAACAGTCAATTAACGCAGACAAACTTTTAGTTTACAACCATATTCCCCGGCAACATCGGCATTTTTGATAACGCTCAAATTACACTCTTGAATGGGTGTAACCGATTGTTGTCAATATAAAATCCAACTAGGTTGGGATCGAATCCCATAGGGAATAAGGTGTGAACCCAAGTTGTTTACAATTTAATTCATTGATAGTTTAATATTTCCTGAAATGGGGGGGTTTAAGTTTCACGAATAATTTCTTGTCACTTTAATTTCGATGTTTATAATCAATAGTTTATGAAATAACCAGAATTATGTTCACTAGGTCTGACGGTACATGACAGATGCTAAAGGTGATTCAAGATTCTCATGGTGGGTAGGATAATAAGCTATCTTTATCAATGTTATGCTCAAATGTCTCCCGACATACTTAAGCATTTAATTTCCTAATCCTCTCGTACTTAAGGAAATTCAATTCATTGCCTAGATTTTACCTCAGGTTAACCAATCTTGTTACAGCGTTGATTATGAAACGAAGTATTTTCAAGTCCCTGTTGATAATTCACTTCCTACTTTATTTTATTTCTTTCTCAAGAAAATCAAAGTAGGTGTGTCTACTGTTTGCAACCAACAGATGTTAATTAAAGCTTTAGAATTATCAAGAAATCCTATCACCTATTGAATCTTGAATACTTAGCACCTTATCAAGACCTAACCTTACATCCCATAATTCAGGTTAATGAAGTTTTACCACTCATGATGCAATAAACAACTACATAAGTTGAATTCATAGCTGGGTAGATTAACTTACAACGATGATGAAAATCAAGAAGTCTAACTTGAACTGAATCTTAATACAAAACTCCCAAAATAGTGACGACAATCTTCTCTCAACAATAATGTTTTAGAGCGTATTGGAACTCGGGAGAGAGAAAACTCATGCACAACGTATATTGTAAGATATGTTAATAATAATTAGAAAATCCTAAAAGCTGTTATTTATACTAGAGTCTAATTAAGGAAATAAAATAACAACTTAAGAAAATTTCTTAGACAAGTGACGCCATTAGGTGACGCCTTATCAAGGGTCTGATGCCTTATCAGGAATGGCGTTAGAATTCTTTCAATGCTGACAAGCTTTACCTTAGGGTGACGATGTGGATGACGACATATCAGGAGTATGACAACATATCATAGATGTCGTCAGCTCCTCTTCTCTTTTTATAATTTCTGCCTAAGGCTGATGATGATCCTGACGCCTTATCAAAACTCTGATGCCTTGTCATAAAATATCATCACAACTTCTCTTCAACTCCCATTCTCTGGTTAAGTTTGACCGTGGTCCTGATAGCTTATCACCAGCTTGATGACTTATCATGAATGTCGTCAGCCACACTTGTCCTTTATTTGCTTCAGAATTCAACCTTTTTGCTTCCATTATTATTGGCTCCCCTGCACCTTATCTTTTACTGCAAAATTAAAGTAAAACCAATCAAATACAACAAAAGTTGCTTAATACTTCACAATTATTAATGGCTAAAAGCACTTTTAACCTTCAAATATATTCCAAACAAACTTGATAGCCCCATTATCTCCCAAAACATCCAAAGCCTAGGGTTTCTCCCTCAAGAAAAAATCTAAAACCCTTCTCCAAGAAATCTAAGAAATCACCATAGATTCAACTAATTGAGTTGAGATTTAAGTTCCGCAAGTTCAAGGGTTGCAAGAACCCTCTCTCAAGAGTAAGAAGAAGAGTTTAGAGCAAGCTTGTTTATCCAATTTCATAATCTAAGGTATGTGGGGTTTTGAACAAGGGTAATCTTTTCATCCTTGTGCCCAAAAGGCTTGTTAAACTATGATTTTCTATAATCTATGAGATTTCACATGAATTTGAATTAAGGTTTTTCACCCATTATTATTGATTTCAATATTTTGATGTTTCTCATGAATTGAGAGTCTAATGGCATGATTTTTACATATTTTCTTAAGAAATTGCAGCTGGGTCTACACCTCATGAATTTAATCCTTGAGAAGTTAATAGTTAAATTATTTGAAATATTGAAGTATATAAGTATGTTGAGATTTTGAGATAAATTACTGAAATTTCTAGATTTCTACATGAGTTATGAATCTATATGCTATCTATTATGATTTTGATGAGTTTTAACTTGAGATTGAATTAGGGGTTATTAAGCCCTACTTGAGACTTGAGATTTTATGAACTCTTGTGCTATAAGCACCCATGATTGGAGTATTCTGAGATTATTGAAAAATGTTTTGACCTAATGGTCATTGAGTTTTGAAATCCACTCTACTACATGAGATTTTATATTTGATTATTGGGTTCATAGTGAGCCATGAGATTATTTCTAAAAGTTGATTTTTATGAGATGAGTGCAGATAATCTAAAGGGAGTAGTATTTAGCACCGAGTAGGTAAGTTACTACGGTTTCTTACCCCAAAACTATGTGCCACCATAGGTTGGGCCTAAGGCCGAGCTTATGATTATTATTGGGCCTAAGGCTGATTTTATATTAGGCCCGAGGCCAATTTTGTTTAGTGATCACTGGACCTAGGTTAAGGCCCGAGGCCAAGTTTGTTTAGTGATCACTGGACATAGGTTATACTCCTTCGGAAGAGTATGATGCCTCTCCCTAACATGAGGTCTCTTCCTTATGAGGACAAAATGTTGGACTCCATGTAGCTCGCATGGTTTATGTCGGTTAAGAGAAACTCCCTAAACTAAAGTATTTTTCCTTTGAGATAAGATATTTTTCTTTAAAACTAAAATACTTTCCCTTGATATGAGTATTTTTCCCTAAAGCTTGAAATGAGATATTTTTCTAACGTGAATGAAATGCCTTCAAGTATGCTCCAAAGTTGATTTTGAATTCCAAGTATTTGAGTTCAAAAGAGTTATGTATTCTTGAGCATTAACAAAGTTTTACTCTACATGAGACAGATGCATGAGTTGAAAGTATTGCTTAAAATTTCCTTTAGCCTTGACTAATGAGAATAAGAGAAGAGTACAAATTTCAAAGCTGAAAGTATAATGACTCACGAGATTGTGTTACATGTTCCATTTTACATGATTCATGAGCTTTACATTTTATACTTATTCAAGCCATGTGAGTCATTACTTATTGCATGCATGATTTGATTAAAGAGTATTGATGTTGTTTTATATAAATGCATGCACCTCCACATACTCAGTACATTCCCAAGTGCTGATCCATATGTACATCTGTGTGCTACATTATCTTATAATGTAGGTTTAGGTGCTCAGTCCCAACCTCGTCAGTGACTTTCGAGTACCTCTGTCTACATCCCTACAGTGGTGAGTCCTCATGGTTTGAGGACTTATCATCAGACATTTCTGTATTTGAGAAACTATGTTATTACTTTCAATTCATTTTGAGTACCTGTCCCAATGGCTCTCTATTCATGGATTAGTAGAGGCTTTGTCAGACTAGTTATCAGATTATAGTTGTGTTGAGGATTCCAGTATTGTGGTCATTTGGAATGAGTATTTTCTTCGTATTTCCTTTCATATGATATGACTATGCTAGTGTTTGAATTATTTCATCTTGAAATCAGTGTTATTAGTAGAACTAGGCTCAAAGGGTTAGCTTGGGGCTACTTGTAGCCTTAAGCACCATGTGATGTCCCGGGAGGCGATTTTGGGTCATTACACTATGCATGCAAACAAACAACAATAAAAATCAAAATCTACCCTAGCATATGTAAATAAAAGGATACGTACTACTTTTCATGGTGTGATGGGTTAGCTCCCATCAAGAGTTTAGTTTAACATCGCAGCACGATGGTTTCACTCCTCTTCTTTATGTCTTTACTTAGAAAATTTAAATCTTTGTCCCAACTTTCACTTAATATGAAATGAGTAGCATAGGGACGGAAAATTTAAATCATCCAATATAAAATTGTAAAAGGTGGTAAAATGGCATGAAAGCTTTGGTATCACCATTTTGAAGACTTCAAACTTTTACCCAACCTCGCATCGCTCTTTCAGATTCGCTCCTTGGGTAAAAGTAAACACATCAATAGGCCATTCCTTATACTTTGGAAGTTGAGCATCTTGGAATTTGATGGATGGGGCTCCATGTGCTCCTCCCTAAAAGAAAGAGAATTCCTCACAACAAACTCCAAAATGCAAGAGTTAGACTTCACTTCCCCACAATCCTTCTTTTGGTCAAAAGTATGGATCCTCATCACATCCTCTATGCCCAATGTTAAAAAGTGTGTTGAACAATGTCCAACACCTAGATTTCGATTATTTCCTCCAAAGTATTGTCACCCCAAAATGATTTAGAGTCATCATAAGAGGATTGTTTTGATTTTTCTCTTGACTTTAGGCTCATTTTTTTTGTTTGGGCTTCTTCTCCATCATATGATTTAGATAATTTGGATTTCATTGAGGAATATTCACTACCAAACTAATTGTTACAACTTGGTTTCTCTTCTTGATAAACCTCCTCTTGAGAAAAAATTGGGGTTATGAGGTTCACAAGAATTATGTCCTCACCCGATTCTTCGGCCTTGACACTTGCCCATTGAAACAGCTTTTGGGATTTATGGAAGTTATTGATGTTCTCCCCTGTTGCTTCCACTTTGTCCAAAATAGCAAGAAACCTTAGGTCATATCTATTGGACTCGGTATGTTACTCCTTCAAACTAGCAACTCAGTTAGTATAATAGAGGGAGGAGGTATTTGTACATTTATCCTAATGTCCATATAAGTATCCATACATATAAAAACCATACTCCCAATGGATAGGGATGGTGATTTCATCTCATTCTGAGGAGCATAGTTACAATCTCTCTTGAAGTGAGGCCTGACACAATACGAACATGAGGGGTTACGATATGACTTCCAGCTATCCATCCCATATTTGTTAGAAACTGCCATCAAGAAAAGTAAAAATAAAATTAAATCTACCTACAAGTAAAAATCACAAACATATGTATAAGCTTGAATTCAAGCAAGTAAGCTAAAATTCTAAACTAACTTAATATGCCAAATTGTTCCCCGGCAACGATGCTTTTTTTGATAATGCTCAACTTACACGTCAATTTAAGTACATGGCAGTCGTCATTAATATATTTTTTTCAACTTTGGAGTCGGGTTCGAATCTATGAGGAACAATGTGAATAGCGATCAAATTAATTCAAAACTATAGGTACAAGTTGAATTCAAACAAATGGTAAAAAGGGATAAAATGAGGGAGATAGGTTCCTACACTAATATTTCTTTTTAGGATTTTCTAGTATAAATTTGGGGCTACAAATAATTAAAGTTTTAAACAATTATGCATGGATCTTGGGATTATACATTACTAAGGGAGTGACATGAGGGAGTTAGTCATCAACATCAATTTAGTAAGTCAAATATGGGTAGGTTTGGTTATAGATTTGGGTGATAGTATTTTGACAAAACACCAAACTTTTACCCATTTATTCTTTCGAATACCTAATATGTGTGTTCAACAATTGGTAACCACAACCTCAATCTAGGCATCCCTATTTCTAGGACGATACCCATGGCATAGTCAACCTTATATTCACCCTTATTTCTAAGATAGTGAGAATTACAAAACTACACACGTAATTGCCTATCATTGATTTGGTCTCCATATCCCTCTTTTGAGGATGATACAGATTCCTAAACTTTACCCAAAACCCTTCTTTCAAAGATGGCCTTAAGCTCTCTAGAACTTGGAGCTTTCACTTATCAAACCTATGTTGGTATTTGGAGTTTTCACCCATCAAGTCCTAACCAAGTTGGCATAGCAATTATAGGACCCATAAACATGAACTACCAAAGAGATGCTAATAATAACAATCCACACATACTTTAACCACTATTCACAAATAACCCTAAGAGGGAGATTAGCTACACATAATATAAAGAAGCATAGATATACCCATAATATACATTAAAATGGCTTGTTGAAGATTTAAGTGAATGTTACTTCAAACTTGGCTCTCCCACAATCCTTAACAATGGAAATGAGCAAATCCTCCACTTGGAAAGTCTCCAATATATTCTTCACCCAACATTTACACCATAGTTTATTCTCCATAAATGAAGGCTACAAAGTGTTGAGCTAAAACCTAGAAAATTAGGGAAGAAGAAATGTGATAGAATAATTCATACATAAAACTAGAGTTTGAGTCCTTTTGTTCAAATAGGGATCAACATATGCAATTATAGTTTTGCCCTTGGGCTGAATATTTCCGCCAAGCCACAATCGCACAAGTCAGGCTGCGATCGGAACTATCCGACCGCGATTAACTTCCAGAGATGTGGTTGATTGGCCATCATGACTGACCACGATCGTGACCACGGTACCTGAGGCTCTTTTATAGCAGGTCTTTAGCTTAACTTTTTCTACTCCTTTTTGATCATTTTGAGCTCTAATCTATATCTTTCTAACCCATTAGCTTTATTCCTGCAACAAGTGGATATTAGTGCATCTAATCATAATTATGTATTATTTATTCATCCATAACAAGGTAATGTGCATGAATAATAAGTGTGATTGAGTGGTAAACTCACCACTCATCAACGAGCAACAAAGATGTTCGCCCTTAGGCTCAACCCGCTACTTCAATAACTTAGTCAGGCCACACAACTCCATAGTAAGAAAAATCTTCCAATATCGGTGTAGGTCACCATCAGAACTAATTTCATGATATACCATTAAATCAAGAGTAGGAGAGATCTTTAAATGTATCTATTGGTATGCATCGTGTCTTTTACCTTAATGTTTATGTATTACTTGATCTAAGTTCAACCCTCTCTTTTTTGACCCCATTTATTTCTTTGAACTTTGTTGTAATTCTCAAAAGCCTTTCTGAACCTTTCATAGTTTCCTTCCCAGTAGGTGAGTCAATTGTCGCTAGTTGGGTGTATAGAAAGTGGACTATTACAATCCTTATAGGGCCACTTTACTAGATATAATAGTGTTAGAGATGGTTGATTTCAATGTTATTTTGGGAAAGGATTGGCTTCATTCATGTAATTCATTAGCCAATTTTCACACCCGAGTGGTGAAGTTTCAGCTTTAGAATGAGTCAGTCCTTGAGTGAAAGGGTACTTTAGTATCTGCCAAGGGTTATTTCATATCTTATCTCAAATCAAATAAGTTTATATCAAAATGGTGTATCTATCACTTTATTTGGGTTAAGGATACTAGGTATGTAACCCTAACCATTCTGTCAGTTCATGCAGTTAATGAGTTTTCTGTAGTTTTCCTAGAGGATCTACCCAAGTACTTAGGGAAAGAGAAATAGAGTTTGAAATTTATCTTCTTCTAGATACCCAACCTATATCTATTCCTCCCTATAGTATGGCCCAGACTAAGCTTATGGAGTTGGGAGAAACTCAAGGAACTCTTAGATAAGGGGTTCATCAGGGCTAGTATTTCCCCGTGCAGTGCTCTAGTCTTATTCATATGCAAGAAGGAAGGTACTCTCAGAAAATGTATTGATTAAAAATAGTTAAATAAGGAAACCATCAAGAATATGTACATCATCCCATGAATTTATTAATTATTTCACCAGTTTTAGGGTTCCTATTGGTTTTTAAAGATTGATCTCAGGTCGAGGTATTATCAGTTGAAGTTCAGGGAGTGTGACATTCCAATGATTTCTTTTAGAACTTGGTACGGTCAATTTGAGTTTGTGGTTATGTATTTTGGGATAAAAAAAAATGCTCATGAAGCCTTTATAGATTTAATGAACAGGGTCTTCAAATAATTATTGGATATGTTTGTCATTGTCTTCACAGATGACATACTTATTTATTCTCGGAGTGACGAGGAGCATGCAGACCATTTAAGAATAGTACTACAGATCCTCAAGGATCATCATCTCTATGAAATGTTTAGTAAGTGTGAATTTTGGTTGGAGTTTGTTACCTTCTTAGGCTATGTGATTTCAAGTGTAGGTATTCATGTAGACCCTCAAAAAATACATGCAGTAAAACATTGGCCTAGGCCCATTACTCCATTCAATATTCATAGATTTTAGGGTTTAGCTGGTTACTATAAGAGGTTTGTTAAGGGTTTCTCCTCAATAGATATAGATTGACTAAGTTTAATCAAAAAAAGGTGAAGTTTATATGGTAAGATAAATATGAGAAGAGATTTTAATAGTTGAAGGATAGATTGACTTCAACACTCATGTTATCTTTCCCAGTGGGTTAGATAAATTTGTGAAGTATTATGATACCTCTAGAATTAAGTTTGGTTGTGTTTTGATAAAGAATGGGGAAATAAAAGTGTATGCCTCTAGACTGATTAAAGATCATGAGAGGAATTATCTAACACATCATTTTGAGTTATCAACTATTGTGTTTTCCCTAAGATTTGGAGACACTATTTGTATGGTGTATATGTTTATATTTTCATCGATCATAAGAGTCTTTAATATGAATTTATGCAGAACAAGCTAAATCTTCATCCAAGAAGGTGATAAGAGCTTTTAAAATATTATGACATGAATATACTTTACCATCTAGGTAAGACGAATATAGTGGCAGA
This sequence comes from Capsicum annuum, assembly GCF_002878395.1. Taxonomy (NCBI): domain Eukaryota; kingdom Viridiplantae; phylum Streptophyta; class Magnoliopsida; order Solanales; family Solanaceae; genus Capsicum; species Capsicum annuum. Next base: position 66,506,778 of record NC_061114.1, read on the forward strand.
TGTGTTGAGTGGACTATCTGTGGGTAGTGTGGCTCAAGTGAAAAGAAGGAGCAGAAATTGGCCAAGGAAGTTCGTAGACTAGCCTATTTGGGTGTATGTCTACTTGATATAAATGAGTTGGTGTAGTGGTTCAGAATAGTATAGAATCATCCTTAGTGTCGGAAGTAAAAGAGAAGTAGTGTAACGATCCTATACTCAGCCAGTTATTAGATACATTTCAGCAACAGAAGGTTGAGGCTTTCTCCCAAGGGGAGATTGAGTCCTCCAATAAAAAGGTTCACTATGTATTCCAAATATTGACGGATTAAGAGTAAGGATACTTGTAGAATCCCATAGTTATAAGTATTTGATTCATCTGGTGCTACCAAAATGTAACATGACCTATGGGAAATTTATTGGTAGAATGGTATAAATATGGACGTAGAAGAGTTTGTGGCCAAGTGTCCTAATTGTCAGTAGGTAAGGATTGAGCATCAAAGGATAGGAGGTACACTTCTGGATAATAAAAATCTTACATATAAGTAGGCAGTCATTAATATGTATTTCATTATAGGACTTTCTCTCACCGCATATTAGTAAGATGCAATTTGGGTCATCGTAGATTGGATGATCATGTCAGCCCATTTCTTTCTAGTTAAGACATCAAATATTACAGTAAGATTATGGTATGTTATATGTTTTCAAGTTAGTAAGGCTCCATGGTATTCCCTTGTCTATTATTTCATATTGAGGTACACAGCTCACTTCTTAGTTTTGGCGATCATTTCAGAAGTAAAATGGAACAAATCTAAAGCTTAGTACAACCTTCCATATTCTGTGATAGACTTCAAAGGAACTTGGGATGATAATTTACCCCTAATTAAGTTTACCTATAAGAATAGTTACCATGCTAGTATTCAGAAGGATCCATTCAAAACATTTTATGGGCATAGATGTAGATCACCTATAGGTTGGTTCAAAGTTGATGAAGTGTCTTTGGTCAGGCTTGATTCCATACTTGAAGCTATGGAGAAGGTTTATTTTATTTGTGAGAGGTTGAAAGCCGCTCAAAGTCATTAGAAATTATATGCAGATATGAAGAGGAGAGAGCTAAAGTTTAAAGTAGGTAATTAGGTGTTCTTAAAAGTATCACACATGAAGGTGTAGTGAGATTTGGAAGAAATGGAAATCTTATTCCATGATATATTAGTCCCTATGAAATTTTAAGGTGCATTGGAGAAGTTTCTTATAAGTTAGACCTTCCATCAGAGTTAGCCTTTGTCCATGCAGTTTTCCACATGTCGATGTTGAAGAAGTGCGGTGGAGATCCGTCCTTGGTAGTACTTATAAAAAGTATTGGGGAGAAAGATATTTTGTCCTACGATGAGATTATTGTTCAATTCCTTAATCGATAAGTCCAAAGGTTAAGGAATAAAGAAACTGCTTTGGTGAAGGTTCTTTGGATAAACCAAATGGTTTAGGGAGTGACTTGGAAAGCAGAGAAATACAAGATGAGATGATATCCTAACTATTTTACTTCTCACATAGAGTTAGTATGAGGTAAGAATTTCTTCCAAGTCCATTCTACTCACAAACATCCTTACTCTAACCTTATGAAGTTCATGCCTATTAAGTCAATTCAATTATAAGTTAATGCTTGAGATGAAATATTAAAGTATTGAGTGAAACAAGTTCCATATCCTATCCAAGTGAACCCTTGAGATGATCATTATTCTTTTCTTACCTTTATTCAAGGATGAATATTCCCAAGATGGAGATAATGTTATACCACAAAAGTTTCAATGATTTTATTTTGACACAGTTTTCAAGTTTAACAAAAAATTTAGAATTGAATTATAATAATGAATGATAATGGGAGCATTAGAAAGTGTTTCAAAATTTTTAGAACGAATTTGGTGTAATTTTAAGACCCTAAACCAGTGGGGGTCCACATTAAGAATGTGATATGATCTGCACATGCCACGATAAGGGTGTGCCACGTCCTTGGAGTGGATAAGGGTGTTCCATGCCCAAGGGCACATAAATGCCAATTTTTTTTAGTTTTCTTTAAGGGATTTTAGGTCTTTTTCCTACTAAACAACTTACTAACCATATTAAATACAAAGACCACCCATATAACTTTGATCAAATGATATTTTTTCTCCAAAAACCTCATGAACAAAAAAAGGAGTTCTTTCTTACCAAACTTCAAGCTTTCATGGTTTCAATTTGAGTTTTCTTTGAGAAATTCACTAAGTACAGGTATATGTGGTTTTAACAAGGATAACCTTCCATCCTTGTTCGTAAAAGTTATGTTTTTACCTTGAATTTAAGGGTTTTACACCTAGGGTTTATACCCATTACTTATGTTTAAGTTTATGATGTTTAATCTTGAGTTGCACATTAATTTTTATATATTTTCATGCTTATTTATTTTTTATCCACTAAAGTGATCTCAAGCATTATGTTTTGACATTTTTATTTGAAGTTTCTAAGAATTGATAAAAGATCATAATTTGGCATTAAGTACTCATCCCATGAGAAGTTCATGTTTACTAATTTGAGATAAACAAATATTGCAGCATAATAATAGTTTTAGTTTTGATATATGATTTTAGATAAGCTATGAAGTTCATATAAGAAATCAAGATTTTGAGATAGAAATAGAAGTATATTTTGTTTTCAGACTTATTAGTTCGTATGCTTATTGTAAGGTGAACTTCATCGATAAAGTATGAGTAATAGTAATATTAAGGGAGTATTACCTAGAACCGAGAGGAAAAGTGGGTTTAGCGCATCCTATTTCCCATAAATTACATGCCATCATAGGTTATTATTCAGCTTGTCCAAATGGGCATGTAGCTTGTCTTAACTAACATATCATATATTATTTATCTTGCTCAAATGGACATGTTTAGGTGATCACCACATTTAAACTTTATACCCTGCAAAGTATGTTGGGCCCTTTGGATAGGAGTTTTAGACATCAGACTCTATGTTGCACTCATAGATTATATCAGTTACATGAATCTCCCACACAAAAAGATAAATATTAGAAACTAACTGTTATGAATAACGATATTTGTTCAAATATTGTTTTATGATTATTTCTTAATGAGATTTTAGCTTTCAGTCTTATTTGTGATTAAGATGAGTTTTTTACACTTAGAATGTATGATTTGTAAGTATGTTCACTTTCAGATTTACCTATTGCATTCGCTCCCACATACTCAATAAATACTACAAGTACTAACCACATATATGTTTGTATGTCAATGATGTTTTATAATGTAGATTCTGGTGTTCATCCCAGCAACAAGATTAGTTATGATAAACATGTCCTACATACAGTCAGTTGGTGGGTCCTCATAGTTTGAGGGTCAAGATTTTGTTATCTCTGGTGGCTCTTCAATTCTTAGGTAGAGTCTTGTCAAGACTAGTCAGACGATGTGATCTTTAAGTTTTTCTTAGATTTGAATGTTACTGAGTTTTAGCATTTTGTTGAGATTGTTCATTTCTTTGACCCTGCTTATAAGTTTTCTTCAGTTTTTGCTCATGTTCTATGTTTATATTTGATGTGTGAGCAGATGCTAACGTATTTGAGGATTTTAATTGAGAATAATTGCAAGGTCTTAAGAAACTTTTGTCATTTTTAATTATTTTCTCTTTGATATTATAGTAAAAGTCCAGATGCAAGAGAACCAGCAATAATGGAAATAAAAGAGTTGATTTTTAAGCAAGTAAAGAGGGAAGTATAGCTGATGACTTATCTAATAAGTCTTCGGCCTTGTGATAAGCTATCAGAGTCATCATCAGCTGTAAACAGTGTGAGGCAGTGGGAGCAGAAGTATGATGACATTCCCTGATAAGCCGTCAGGAATGCCGTCATCCTAAGGCAGAAATCATGAAAGTGGAAGAGGACCTAACGATAATTCTGATAAGTCATCAAAATCCTCATAAGCCATCAAAGTATCATCATCAGCCTAAGGAAGAAATCATCAAACTTAGAGAAAAAACTGACGACATTTCTGATAAGTCGTCAGACTTCTGATAAAGTGTCATACTTCATCGTCACCTGTGCGAGAAAAGATTTGTAATCTGTGATTTGTTTCCATAATTAGGCTGAAGTATTTAAGGCATAATGTAGGGTTTTTTTAGGAGCTGGAACTTCACGTTTTCATTAAGTTCTCTCTCTAGTTTTCTCTACAACATTACAGTTTACTTTTGGAGAAATTATTATTGCTTTTTTTGGGGATTTTCTACTATGATCAAATCTGAGAAATACTTATTGCTATTCATCTTGCTGTAAGTTCATCTATTAAATTATGAATTCAACTTATTATCTTGCTTATTATATTATGAGTAGCTAAATTCCCTTAACCTGAGTTATGGGATCTATGGGTTTGGGTTTGTAACATAACTAAGTGTTCAAGATTCTAACGGTGGTAGAAACTTCTTGTTAATTCCATTACTTTATATTCTAACTACTGGTTAAAAACAATAGGCCTTTCTTACTAGTGATTTGCTTGAGATAAGAAATCAACCCTAGTAAGAAGCGAATAATCAACAGGAACTTGGAAGCATCAAACTTTCATTTAATAATTAATGTTGTAACAAGATTAATTAACTTGAGATAACATCCTGTTATGAAATATAAATTCCCTAAGTTCTAAAGAATTACGTGGTTAAATGTCTAAATTGGTTGAGAAACATTTAGACATTACTTCGACAAGGATAGTTTGATGTTCCTACCTACCCTAAGAATCTTGAACCGTTACTAGCGTTTGTCAAATCCCAACACCCATAGTGAACATAACTCTTGTTTCCCTTATCATATTGATTTCAAACACTGAATTGAGAAGTAATTATTTGCTACCTTTTCAAAAATCCCCATTCATAGGAAATTGCTAACTATCAGTTGATTAACCCACGGATAACTCAAATTCACACCATATTCCCTGTCAGATTCGACCCTAACCTAGTTGGGTTATATATTGACAATGATCGCTTTTATTCTCGTAAGAAAGGTGTAGTTTAAGTGTTATCAAAAATGGCACCATTGTTGGGGAATACGGTTGTAAATTAAAGTTTTTGTGCGCTAATTGACTGTTTGTCAAGTTTCCTAGTTTTACGTTGATTTGTTGTTTTTGTTTTCTATAGGAATTTTATGGTGTATGCCAACAACCAGAAGTTCTGGAAAACCATTATTACCATTTAATACAAAACCACAACTAATCGGTAGAATGGAAGGACGTTGATAGGTTTGCAGCCTTAGCTAGAGCTCAAGTGAATGTGTAGAATGACGGTCAACAATTATGGCATCTAAATCCTGAGGATGAAGACTTGAAAGACAAGGAGTGCTAAACCCTGGTAACCCAAGGTGTGCAGAGAAAATAGTTGCACCTGTACAGCGTAATACTAACAGGAACCATCTATTTCGAGGAAGGCAAGATCACCAGCCAGTCCGGTATGACCTCAATGATGATGATGATGTAATAGATGGAGCAGTTACAATGGGTGAAAATATTCCTCCACCATTAGCACCTGGGGCAAAATTCAATATTACGAGTACTATGATTCAAATCCTTCATCTGAAAGGGTTATTTGGTGGCCTTTTTGGGGATGATCTGAACTTGCATGTGGTGAAATTTGTCACCATTTGTAAATATTTTGATAACCCAGGAGTGTGTCATAATACTATCTATTTAAGATTATTTTTGTTGCCTCTATCCGGGGAAGCAACATTGTGGCTTAATGAGCTGACACCTGATTCTATAACCAACTGAAGGCAGTTGAAAGGAGCTTTCCTAGAAAGGTTCTTTCCACCTTCCAGGAGGGTACAGTTGAGGGATGAGATCAGTAACTTTAGACAGCTTCCAACTAAAGCCTTGCATGAAACCTAGGAGAGATTCAAAAAGAAGCTGATGCAATATGCAAACCACAACATGATGGACATACACTTGATGGAGACTTTGTATAGAGATCTTAACTCTGTGACAAAACCAATTGTAGATAATTCTACTGGCGGTTCTTTTATTGATCTTACATTCCTAGAGGCTTCAAAAATGCTAAAGAGAATGCCCAAATAGAGTCGGCATGGCATACTAGAGGCTCTGTGGTAGCTAGCCCCACTGTTTCTATTGGTATGACTGCAGAACAATGCAGAAAAGATGATGAGCGTGATCAAGACATGGCACACCTAAAAACGTAGATGGACTTTCTAACCAAGAATTTACTATCAAGTAAAACTGAGAAAGTGAAGGTTGTGGGATTACAGGGTAAAGTAGAGTCTGACTCAGAATAAGGGGCTGAACTTCTTGAACTTATTCCAAAGGCAAAGACATCTCTTTTTGGCTAAAAACTTAGAATTCAATTTTCAACTCTTTGATTTGGTTGTGGGGATTTTCTCTTGAACTTAGAAGAGAATCAACTTCAGACTTCATCTTTTGTAAGTTTAATTACTTTAAATAATGATTATAATTATTGCTATCTCTTTCTTTCTCATGTGGAACTAAAACCCACAACTAGGGTTGTGGGATCTATGATTACTCCCCCATGGATTTAATAGTTGGTTAGGGCTTGAGTGATTGTGGGATTATCTTGATAATTCTTTTGTATTAATTATTTTCTATTGGTTGCAAACAATAGTCTCGCCTTATGTTGATTTGCCCGAACTGAGAAAGAAACTAAAGGTAGTGAATTATCAACGAGGATTTGGGAAGGTTAAGTTCCCATATAATGATTAATGTTGTAACAAGATTGATCAACTTGAGATAAAATCAGTATAAATAGAATGATTTCCTAAGTTCGAGAGAATTAGGGAGTTTAATATCTAACTAGGTTGAGAAACACTTAGATGGACTGTCAAAACTGATAATTTGGTGTTTCCAACAATTCATGAGAACCCAATACTAAAGTTATTATTTAATGGGGATTAGTAATCATAGTGATCACAATCCTAGTTCCTCTCCATCACTGATTTAAACTATTAAAATTTTAGTTTTGAGTTCTGAAGCAAGTCAAAACTTTAATTATTGTTTGATTGATAAAACCCCCCATTTTATCTTTTCGTAACATTTATTTAAATTAAACTTGTAGCCATAGTTTAAAATTAGTTTAATCGTCACTCATATTATTCCTCGTGGATTTGACTCCGACTCCAAAGTTGGGTTAATATATTGATGATGACCGACTTGTACTAAATTGACGTGTAAGTTGAGCGTTATCAAAAATAGCGCCGTTGTCGGGAACTAGTCTAAACCATTTGAGATCATGTGTGATGCAAGTGGTATTTCCCTTGGAGCTGTATTGGGACAAAAGAAGAACAAACTGTTTCATCCAATATATTATGCTAGTAAAGCACTGGATGGAGCACAAAAAAACTACACCATCACTGAACATGAACTCCCGGCTGTAGTGTATGCTTTTGAGAAATTTAGGGCTTACCTGCTTGGGACAAAGGTGGTGGTCCACACTGACCATGTAGCCTTGAGGTATTTGATGGCTAAGAAAGATACAAAACCAAGGTTGATTAGATGGGTGTTGCTGCTACAAGAATTTGACTTTGAAGTCAAAGACAGGAAGGGTTGTGGAAACCAAGTTGCAGATCATCTGCCTAGAATGAAAGGTGAGCGGACAGTTAGTGATGAAAAGGAGATAAATGATGCATTTCCTGATGATGATATCTTGGCTTCTGCTATGGAAAAAATGCCTTGGTAGGCTGATTTTTCAAATTATGTTGTGAGTGAAGTCATTCCCTAAAATCTTTCCTTCCATCAAAGAAAGAAACTCCTTTATGATGTAACATACTACTTCTGGGATGATCCATATCTTTTTCGACAATATGCTGACAATATTATATGGAGATGTGTGCAGAAGTGGATGTATTATGTAAATTGAAAGAATTTCATGCTTCCCCTATTGGAGGTCACAATGCAGGTGACCGAACGGCTAGAAAGGTATTGCAGAGTGGCTACTATTGGCCAACAATATTCAAGGATCCTTACGAGTTTGTGCTGAAGTGAGACCAATGTTAGAGGTAGGGGTCGATCTCCAAAAGACATGAGATGCCTTTGACTAAGATGCTTGAAGTAGAATTTTTTGACATTTAGGGCATCAATTTCATGCGTCCTTTCGTAAGCTCATATGGGATGAAGTATATTCTATTTGCTGTTGATTATGTCTCAAAATGGGTCAAAACTGTTGTCTTGTCTGATAATGAAGGAAAGAGAGTTGTTGATTTTCTCAAGAAGAACATCTTCTCTCATTTTAGAGTACCACGTACTATTATAAGTGATGGAGGATCTCATTTTTGCAACAAAGTGTTTTGAGCTGCCTTAGCAAAATATGGGGTGAAACTGTATAGAGTAACCACTCCATATCACCCACAAACTAGTGGACAAGTGAAGGTGTCAAATCGAGATATTAAGGCCATCCTAGCCAAAACGGTGAATGCTAGTCAGCAAGACCGGTTTCAAAAGCTCGATGATGCCTTATGAGTATATTGAACTACTTTCAAGACACCCATTGGCATGTCACCATTCCAGTTAGTCTATGGCAAAGCATTCCACTTACCAATAGAGCTGAAGCACAAGGATTTATGGTCACTCAAAAGGTTAAATTTGAATTAGAAGGAGGCAGCAGAGCTAAGACTAAGGCAACTGAATGAGATGGATGAATTCCATCTTGGGGAATATGAAAGAGCAGACCTATACAAATAAAAGATAAAGAAGTATCATGATTGGAGGATCAATAAATGAGATTTCCAAAAAGGTGACTTGGTGCTTCTGTTTAATTCCAGACTCAAACTGTTCCCAGGTAAGCTTAAATCCAAGTGGTCAGGCCCATTTAGAGTTAGTCAAGTCTACTCATCTAGAGTAGTAGAACATAAAAATGAAGATGGCAGCATCTTCAAGGTTAATGGGCAATGAGTCAAACTTTATATTGGTTCAAAGACTCGATGAAAAGTATTGGTACAATCTATCTCAATAAAGTCTAAAGTAATTGAGATACTAGAGTCATGTCGTGACATTAAATTAGGTGCTACATGGGAGGCAACCCGTGATCCCCATGCTTGATCTACTCCAGGTATACCCTAACCCTTGGTTTAATTTTTCTTTGATTTTAAGTTGAGGGTGTAGGATGAGTTGTTGTAACATTTTGTAGTTGACTTGGAGAAATACAAGTACCTGAGGAAGTTAACATGGTTTTGTTATTTTGTGAACACCTCTCAAATGGTCTGATTGTTTAACTTTGTGATTTGCATCTAATTGTGACCACTGTGCATCTTATTTGCATGAACTGGATAAGTAGTAACTTGTGATATACTTATGTACCATATGCATGTGAGATCTTACTTAGTTCCCTTTGTATGTTGAATCTAGAACTTTCCTGGTTAGTCTTACCTAGGTTGAAATATAGGAGTTAGGAAAGGATCATAGGCCATTTTGATATTAACCCACTTTTAGCCTAAATGATCTTCCCTGTATGCATAATATTTCTTGATCCCTATTTTAAGCCTGAATAGCCTATTTCTTTTTATGATACCTATCATTGTACCATTTATATCATAATGAACCTGTTTTGACCTTGTTCCTCCTTGGACATTGTGCACCTTGACTTAGGCAAATGGCCTAAGTTGAGGGTGGCTATCATAGGGGTGCGTGATGGAAAATGAGTATGGAGAAAGGTAGAATAAAAGAAAAGAATTAAAATCTGGGTGAGGTGAAAAAGAACAAGAAAAGAAAAATTGTGAAAAAAAAGAAGTGATTGTAAAAAAGACCGCACCCATCCTGAAAATATGTGATCAAGAAAAGAAAAGAATAGAAAAAGGTAAATAAGTGAGACCCTAGAAGCTAGTGTAGTGTCAAGGAGGCTTAGTCACTTTAAATATCATCGAGTATCATACCATCCCCTAGCCTACATTACAAGCCAAAATGAAGACCTATAGTGATCCTAGCTGACCCGTCTGAAAATCCTGGTAATGAAAATAAGGGAAAGCCTATGGTATTTGATATACAGTGATTGGAACTTTATTCTGAGAGTGAGCGTCTTTTGATTGCCCCCATGTTTGCATATGTGATGTCTGATATAAGTAAAGTGGGACTTCTTTGTATTTAGGACACACTATTTACATTGCTAGTTGCTACTTATTTGGATAGTGTAATCTTGGTACATGCATGGTTGTTGTTGCTGAATTGATGCCATATCTTGATTCCTGTGTGCCGCATTATTGTTCTTCAATAATATGCACAGTTGTTTTTTTTAATTAATTGACTTTGGAGATGCTGAACATGTTTTGAGATAATATGGACGGTTGACTGCTGAATGTACTTTGTATCCTCTTAGTTGTGTTTTTGTTTCTTGAGGACAAGAAATTGTTTTAAGTTGAGGGTGTTGATGTGTGAGTAGATGCTAACACATTTGAGGCTTTTAACTAAGAGTAATTGCAAACTCTTAAGCAACTTTTGTCATTTTTGATTGTTTCCTCTTTGATATTGCAATGAAAGTGAAGATGCAAGAGAACCAGCAATAATGGAAGTAAAAGAGTTGATTTCTGAGCAAGTAGAGAGGGAAGTGTAGCAGACGACTTGTTTGATAAGTCGCCAGCCTTGTGATAAGCTATCAGAGTCATCGTCAGCTATAGACAGTGTGAGGTAGTGGGATAAAAATTGTGACGACATTCCTTGATAAGCAGTCAGGTATTTGATAAGCCGTCAGGAATGCCGTCATCCCAAGGCTGAAATCATGAAAGTGGAAGAGGACCTGACGACAATTCTGATAAGTCGTCGACTCCTCATAAGCCGTCAGAGTGTCATTGTCAGCCTAAGGTAGAAATCATCAAACTTGGAGAAAAAGCTGACAACATTTTGATAAGTCGTTAGACTCCTGATGAGGCGTCACACTTCATTGTCACCTATGCGAGAAAAGATTTGTAATATGTGATTTGTTTCCATAATTAGGCTGAAGTATTTAAGGCATAATGTAGGGTTTTTTTAAGGAGCTGGAACTTCACGTTTTCATCAAGTTTTCTCTCTAGTTTTCTCTACAACATTACAGTTTACTTTTGGAGAAATTATTATTGCTTTTTTTGGGGATTTTCTACTATGATCAAATCTGAGAAATACTTGTTGCTATTCATCTTGCTGTAAGTTCATCTATTAAATTATGAATTCAACTTATTATCTTGCTTATTATATTATGAGTAGCTAAATTCCCTTAACCTGAGTTATGGGATCTATGGGTTTGGGTTTATAACATAACTAAGTGTTCAAGATTCTAACGGTGGTAGAAACTTCTTGTTAGTTCCATTATTTTATATTCTGACTACTGGTTGCAAACAATAGGCCTTTCTTACTAGTGATTTGCTTGAGATAAGAAATCAACCCTAGTAAGAAGCGAATAATCAACAGGGACTTGGAAGCATCAAACTTCCATTTAATAATTAATGTTGTAACAAGATTAATTAACTTGAGATAACATCCTGTTATGAAATATAAATTCCCTAAGTTGTAAAGAATTAGGTGGTTAAATGTCTAAATTGGTTGAGAAACATTTAGACATAACTTCGACAAGGATAGTCTGTTGGTCCTACCTACCACAAGAATCTTGAACCGTTACTAGCGTCTGTCGAATCCCAACTATTATAGTGAACATAACTGTGGTTTCCTTATCATATTGATTTCAAACACTGAATTGAGAAGTAATTATTTGCTACCTTTCCAAAAAAAACCCATTCACAGGAAATTGCTAACTATCAGTTGATTAACCCGTAGATAACTCAAATTCACACCATATTCCCTATGAGATTCGACCCCAACCTAGTTGGGTTATATATTAAAAATGATCACTTACATTCTCGTAAGAGAAGTGTAGTTTGAGTGTTATCAACATTCCATATAGTTTAGTGTCGAATAAACATCATGGGTTAGCTTGGGGTTACTCATAGTCCTAAGCACTGTGTTATGTCAAGGGCGTATCCTCGAGGCGTTACATGACCCAACCCATTGTGAGTGGCACCCACACTAACCCTTTGATGGGAGAACCATATAACCCAAATTATGCAAACTCAACACCTAACCAAAATAAGGAAACTAATTAGTTTTCATTAATTAAAGCAAGATCTCAAACATCCTAATAGAAATATTAAAATGTAGAATATAACAAATGCTTAAAACAACCCCTATAACCTGAATATCATTGTATTAAAACACTAAAATTATCAATAAAATAGGATCAACCTAAAACTTGGAAAACACCCATGTCTATATCATCTGGATTTGACCAAGTTGAAGAGCTCATGTCAGCCCACAAGATATAGCTCACCCTTGATTTTGAATGTGATCCTCTCTGCAACTAAGGTCTTGATGTAGTCGCAAGAATGTGCTTTGACTACAAGAAAAGAAGATCATGTATAGTATTAGTACAAAAGAATGATTGATGTACTAATAGGGTCTTCGTCCAACCTAAAATAAGATATGTGAACAAGCAACCATAACATAGTAAAGCAAGAACAACCATGAACACCCATCATGTAACTTTATCTCAGGGTGGTGATACTTAAACTTGTTCAACCACACCATAAAATCTAGCCAAGTACAAATAAAAAGTGATAACAACTAAAGTCAAGGCCATGATTACCAATAATAATAAAATTCCACAAACCAAAGCTATACAACATTATCGTAACAATGTCTCAAATAAATAAGTATACAAAAAATAACAGTTACACCAATCATTTGTAATTTTACCTAGAACACTCAAGTATCTATTCAAACAATAGTGATGTTAATTATTAGGAATCCTAGTTATCTCAATAAACTAAATATAATAAATTAATACATAAAACCAATTCACTAAAGGAACCAAATATAACAAGCCATCACATAAACCCTGTTCCCTCAAGGAACTATAATACTCACCAAGACCTCGTACACATATGTTAATGGTCTTATGGTTACCTATTAGCCATTACTTGTAGGGGATGAGCTCTTCCATGTACCAAATCCTAGACATCTAGTGCTTGCCAGCTTATATCAGCCAATCTCATAAGATGTCCAAATATTGGTATATTCCATAACAATCACTAGATATCACAATAATCACAACCACAATGATGATAGTAATCATATTTATAATACCAATAAACTTTCAACAGAATCTCATTACATATGGTTCAAACTTAGAATATAAACTAGTCATTCACTTTTCTATTATATGCATTGTACACAATATTAAAAAAATACTTAACATGCACACTAAGTTGGGTTTCAACTACATTAAACCATCACCTACCTCAATCCAATCTTGCATTCTTCCATTGAGCTTAAGCCTTGCCTTTTTGCGTAATATTTGCATTGTTGTGTTTTAAAACTAATTACATGATCACAATTCATATAAGGACTTAGTACATGCATGTAACGACTTGATTTTTGGTGATTTTTTTTAAAATATTCATTTTCATATGATTTGACAATTTAACCAATGCCCGTGGTTACTTTATTGTATTTCTAGGTTGTGGGGATGATTGTCATAGGTCCCAATGTATTTTGATGTGAATTGTGCAAGTTAGTATTTTTTTAGTGTCTTGAAAACCTTGTAGTTGACCTTGGTCAATATTTATTCATCTATGTGTCGCATGGCAAAAGTAACTGCTCCAGCAGATCTAGAACATCGATTATAGATTAGTAGCATGGTTGGTGTGATTTTAAGGCTTTGATATATCATTTCCACCCTCGGTTTAAAATGTTATGAAATTAGATTTTTGTGGTCAACTATATGAAAATGACGTATTTTCAAAAAACCTAATATCTTGATTGAGTTTGGAGAGTCAAATTTGATAGGGTAGCATAGTCTATTTGTTTTCTCAAGATTCTTGATAAATCTCGAGGGGTCTGCAGAGACTTGGAATTCTCCAAGTTTTCAACTGGGGCACCCGCATAAGCTACCCAACTAAGCAGCTAAGATATCGCTTACACGACTCATGTGTCACATACATGACCATCGCTTAAGTGACAATAGGATTGCTTACACAACACCTGCTGACAGGTAAAGTATTGTGTAAGCGACACCTGGCCGCTTAAGCAATTGTGACTTATGCGACATGATGATCGCTTAAGCGATGCCAAGGTCTTTTATATACCTTATTTTTGTAATTTTTACACTATTTTATAGACATTGATCTTGGGTATTGAGTTTTTGAGCATTTTCTTCCATTTCTAAGATTGGGTAAACTCCAAACCTCTTATTTCAACTATTTCTCTTTGATTTTCTCATTCAAAATCTTGTTTAAATATGAATTCAAAGGAGAAATTTGGGGATTTTTTCCTGAAAATTCCAAGTCATTATTTCTTCAATTCAAACCCCAATTTACCTTGTTTTCACTTTGGCTTTCTTCTATGAGTTTCTTTCACCTTGCAATTTTTTTTTACTAAAATAATGATTTTACCCTTTATTTTTAAAAACCTATTTGGAGGGTCTATTTTGACCATGATTTAAAAGTAGGCAATATGGATATCATTTGCTTTATTGACACGTAGATTCTATATTTGTGTGTTTTAATGAACTACCATGTCTATGCATGAGATGAAGCTCAATAGTAAAGGCTTATTTATTTTGATTTTGGCATTCGAGGTAGGTTATGTCTTAGCTTTCTTCAAACTGGGTTAGGTACTTAATATTAGTACAAAATCATGGTAAGGGTGTGGGAACTAATTATTAAAATGGGTATAATTATATTTTTGTACCAGTGTAGGGTCCTATATATTTGTTTATTTGCGGTTTTAGGACATTATTCGCTATGTTTGACCCTGCGGATCTTATATGATATTGTTGGTATTATGTTTTTTATAGTAGCTATATCTTGTTTAATCAAAAATTCTAATATGGTATAAATATTACATCTTGTTCTATTTTACTCTATTGGAATATTAATTATGTTGGATTTCATGGATGGTTGGAATATCAAGTGGATTTTGGCTTACATGGTTAGCATACTGGTTGAATATGGAAATTATCATTGTGGTTTTTTGTGAGCATTACATCCTCATATCATATACATTCATGAAACATTGGTACGACTATGGAAATACTAAAAACACTGACTTTTTTGACATAAAATGTGACATTCTTAAAACGTTCTATAGATGGATATGTCGGAGAGGATATTTATATATATGTATTGGATATGGATTGTATATGGGTTGGCGAATTCCCTATGGTTTCTACCTTTGGAGAACAACTCGGTAGTTATATACGACAGTCGTGTGATGACCTCGCGCAACACATAATCATTAACATCATTGCATTTTATATATTATGCTTATTCTGTGATTTTATTTTTTTTATTTGGCTTAATATCTATATATTTTTCCTGTCTTATTATACTTGTATTAAGTGTACATGTATATTTTTTCTTCCTTTCCCTACCTATATATGTTATATGTGTATATAGTAGAACAATTAGTGGAGACGCTGTGGGTTACTGTTTGGGACATTTTTTTATCCCAGGTGACATTCCTATGGTGTGTATTTTGAATACTTTATTTTCTACAATTGACAGTCAACCTATGATACCTACTGAGTACAAGTGAACCGTACTAATCCCTAGTATACTTTTTCGGTGCAGATCCAGGTATGAGTGCGCTGCACGGTAACTGATTTAGGCAGTATCTTATTTGATTTTAGGTTGTGGATAATCTATGCTTTCGGAGTCTGTTTACAACCTCTTCCTATTTAATTCATGTCTTATTTTGTATTTCAGGAATGAATTCATCTTTTTGGACTATCATTACATTTTGACATTCGAAATATATTTAGTAGTTTTTACATTATGACACCAGGTTATGAGATTTTTTATGGTATCTTTGGTTGTGTATTTTTCATTTTTACTATTTACGTGTGGTTCAAATCTGTTCTAAGAGTCTTGCCTTAGGTTTCAGTTTAGATTTTTCATTTTATATCAGTTTTGGTGAAAAGCTTACTTTTCAAAGATTATATGATCCTAGGTTTTTGGGTCGTGAAAAATTGGTAAGAGAGCTAGGCTCACAGGTCTCATTAGTGTAAGAACGTGTAACGACCCGGGACTACCCCCTAGTCATCACACGGTGCTTACAGTCCTGAGGGACCACAAGATAACCCATGAGCTGGTACCTGTTATGAGCACTTAATAATAATATCTGTATGCTTTGGTCAAGAAACTCTAAGACTGCATATCTAAACCGAGACTATAACTAAGACTATATCAGAGACTGCGAGAGGTATCATCAAACTGACATTCTCCAATTTGAGCTAATCAGGGTCCAACCAGTAACCCTAGTTGGAAAGGTGTTAATACTATGCCATTGGTACTAACGATGGCTTTGTGGATCCACTAAACTGATATAATGTCCAAAGACTAAGGGTGTCAAGCCTGAACTGATGGGTGTCCCCTTCGAGATAGTCAAGACTAATCTGATGAGTGACTTCTCATACCCTACACTGGCTACATAGTTCTAGAGTATAGGGGCTGCTACTAACGACTCTGCCTATATGATGGGGAAGCCGTCATCCTTATACTAGCTCGGTGCTAAATCCTACTCCCAACTAAAATACATTGAAATACTAAACTGTTCTGAGGTGAACTGACTAATATCTGACTATTCTGAAAATGCTCATAGTATTTTCTGAAGACTATTCTATCATGCACTTTGGACAGATACTAGACTAAATAAAAAAACTATGGTTTTCGAGTATTCAATACCCTCAGGACTCAAAAACAATAATAGTATCAAAACATGAAGGCATTTATTAAATCAATCACTCTTGTAGGCATTTTATCAAACACTTGTAGTTCATGGTGTAAAACAATCATAGGAATGTCATGAAACTTGTAGGAATAGCATGAATTCATCAAAATAGCATTAATTCATGGTTTAATTCAATAAATAATAATATTAAAACATGGAGGATTTAATAATAACACTAATTTCATGGTTGCATGGTATAAAATCAACGTGGAGATTCATGGATGAAATCATAATTTAAAACATAATAACATGGAAATACTATAAATTGATAATTAAAATAGGATATTTAGACTCCATGGATGAAAGGAATCGATGAATGAACATCTAACAGACCTGGGATAATGAATTTCTTGAAGTTCTGGGTGAGTTCCTGAGGATTAGTCTTGAATTTGAGAGCTAGGGTTTCTTGTTCTTGGAAAAAAGGATCTTTAATTTGAGAGGAATTGAATAATGAATGATTAGTTAGGTCAATTGGGGATAAATTATGTTTTAAGATGAGTTTAGGGCTTAGGAAAAAAATCCAAATACCCTTGATCGAATTTAAAAACGGAAGCTGTAAACTGAAGATCTCAATTTATGGCCTTGGCGCAATGTGCCATTAACGTGCCAAGACACTGGAAATGGACAACTGGGAAATAGGTCTGTGGTGCGATGTGAGGAAAATTGTGTTCTTTCACTGATTGGTACCTGGAAGTTCACCCCGACGTGGTGGAATCGCGGAGAAACACTAGAAACTGCGAAATGCTAATTTTGCCTTTGGCACAACGTGGCAAGATTGTGCACCTCCATTAGAAATTGCCAATCATCACTTAGACTAGTTCTGCGATGCGCTAAGGGTTAAAATGATGGGTTCTAACGGCTAAAACTTAAAATTGTCATAACTTCTTACCTGGTTATCAGATTTGGGCAAATTTTATATTGTTGGGAAGCTAATCAAATTTCCTACGCAATAGCAGGATCTAAACTAAAAAATAATGAGAGTTTTGAAAATTTTATATATGAATACCCATGTATTGGGACTTATATTATGCTATAAAAATATGAGGTGTTACAATATCTCTCCCTTAGGATCATTCGTCCTTGAATTAAACTAGTTAAACTGAGAAAAACTGTTGGACTATGCTTACACACTAAATATACATAGCTTATGCATGGGTTACATGACTAAAATTATTTATAAATGCACGACTAACATGAACATGATGTGCAACTTAAATCGAGCATGATAGAGAGAAATCTTAAGAAGATTAGTACCTTATACTGAATCTGGATTCACGAAAAAAAATGAGGATACTTGATCCACATATCTGCCTCTGCTTCCCAAGTGGCTTTCTCAATAGACTGATTCTACCAAAGAACTTTGACTACTGGAAATTCTTTGTTCCTTATTCTACGAACTTGATGATCACGTATTTCAACTAGAACTTACTCAAAGGAAAGACTGTTCTGAATATCTGCACTTTCTAAGGGAACAACTACTGCTGGATCACCAATACACTCTTTCAACAATGAGACATGGAACACCAGGTGTACTAAGGCTAAATCTGAGGGCAACTCAAGCTCATAAGCTACTTTTCAGAAACGACTGAGAATTTTGAAGGGATCGACATATCGGGGACTGGGTTTTCCTTTCTTGCCAAATCTCTTAAATCTTTTCATTGGAGAGATTTTCAAGTACACAAGATCACCGACCACAAATTCGAGATCCTTTCTCCTTATATTTGCATACGATTTTTGTCTGCTCTGGGCATCCCTAATCCTTTCTCTGATCAACTAAACCTTCTCTAATGCATCAAACACCAAGTCAAGCCCTACTACTGCGGCCTCACCTACTTCAAACCAACCAATTGGAGATCTATATATTTTACCATAGAGAGCCTTAAATAGAGCCATACAGATACTAGAATGATAGTCATTATTGTATACTAATTCAATCAAAGACAAATGGTCATCCCAACTACCATTGAAAACAACAACACATGCTCTCAGCATATCTTCTAGAGTATGAATGGTCCTCTCTACTTGACCATCTATTTGAGGGTGAAAAGTTGTACTGAGGTAGTCTTGGGTACCAAGACCTTTTTGGACTGCCTTCTAAAAGTAAGAGGTAAATTGGGTACCTCTATCAGAGATGATAGACACTGGGACTCTGTGTAACCTGAACAACACTCTGATATAGAGTTTGATGTAATACTTGATTGAATAAGAGGTATGGTTGGCAAGAAATGCGCTGATTTGGTCATCCTATCTATGATGACCCAAATAGAATCATGCTAATGACAGGTACGCGGTAAACTTGTCACAAAATCCATGTTCACTTTCTCCCAATTCCAAGTTGGAATACTGAACTCCTGCATGGACCTACTAGGTTTCTGATTCTCAGTCTTAACTTGCTAGCATGTAGAGCACTTAGCTACAAACTCTACAATATCTCTCTTCATCCCACTCCACTAATAGATCTCCCATAAATTGTGGTATATCTTAGTGGTCCCTGGATGAATAGAGTAACGCGCACCATGCGCATCTGCAAGAATTCGTTGTCTTAAATCATCTAAACCAGGCGTATACAATCTATCCTGACAATGCAAAAAACCATCTCTCCTTGGGAGAAAACCTTCACTTTATGGTCTCTAGATGATTCTTTCAACTTAACTAGACTAGGATCTCTATCCTGCTTTTTCTTTACCTCGTAAACTAGGGGTGATTAGGCTCTACTCTGCACCCATACAGTACCCTCTGCTGACTCAACCAAGCGGATATCTACATAAGCAAGCTGATGGACTTCCCGATCTAACTGCTTCTTACCATTATCAACATGAGCAACACTACCCATAGATAATCTATTAAGAGTAGCAGCCACTACATTGACCTTGCCTGGATGATACAGAACACTTATGTCATAATCCTTTAATAACTCTAACCACCTTCTCTAATATAGATTCAAATCTTTTTAAGAGAACACAAACTGAAGGTTTTGTGATTTGTGAACACATCTACATGCACCCCATACAAGTAATGCCTCCAAATCTTTAAGGTAAATACTATAGCTGCTAACTCAAGATTATGAGTACAGTAATTCTGCTCATAGGGTTTAAGATATATAGATGCATAGGCTATGACCTTACCTCTCTGCATGAGTAAACAACCTAAACCTACCCTGGAAGCATCACAGTACACAACAAAACTATCTGAACCGTATGGTAGAGTCAATATTGGGGCTGAGGTGAGTTGAATCTTCAACTCTTAAAAACACTTCTCACTTGAATCTGACCACTAAAACTTAGCTTTTTTCTAAGTCAATCTGGATATGGGGGATGCAATAGAAGAAAACCCTTCAACAAATCAATGGTAATAGCTAGCTAAACCCAAAAAACTCCTGATATCTGATGGAGAGATAGGTCTAAGCTAGTTTCTCACTGCCTCGTTCTTTTGAAGATCACCTCTAGTGCCATCACCAGAAATAATATGGCCAAGGAAAGCTACTGATCTTATCTAGAATTCACACTTACTAAATTTAGCGAACAACTGGTGAGCTCTAAGAGTCTAAAGGACTACTCTGAGGTGGTCTGCATGATAATTTTCACTATGAGAGTAAACAAAAATGTCATCAATGAAGACTATGATGAACAAAAATGTTATCAATGAAGACTATGATGAACATATCTAAGTACTATTTGAAAACTCAGTTCATTTGGTCTATGAAGGCTGCTGGGGCATTGGTAAGACCAAAAGACATGACTAGAAATTTGAAGTGACCATATTGTGTTCAGAAAGCTATTTTTGGAATGTCACATTCCTTAACCTTAAGCTGATGATAGCCTGATCTAAGGTCTATCTTTGAAAAATATCTAGCACCCTGAAGTTGATCGAACAATTCATCAATTCTAGGAAGTGGATATTTATTCTTGGCTATGAATTTGTTCAACCGATAGTAGTCTATGCATATTCTTAGAGAAACGTCTTTCTTATGCATGAATACAATAGGTGCTCCCCATGAAGAGACACTGGGTCTAATGAACCCCTTATCCAGGAGATCCTTTAACTATTATTTTAACTCCTTAAGTTTTGCTGGATCCATTCTATATGGCAAAATAGATATGGGCTGAGTATCTGGAAGAAGGTCTATTCCGAAGTTGATTTCCCTTTCGAGAGAAACTCCGGGCAGATCTTCAGGAAATACATCTGAGAATTTATTCACAACTGGAACTGACTCAAGAGTTGAAGTTTCTGAGTTAGAGTCTTTGACTCTCACAAGATAGTAAACACATCCCTTGGATATCATTTTTCTCTCTCTAAGGTATGAAATCAACTGACCCCTAAGAGTTGTGGTACTACCCATCCATTCAAGGACTGGTTCATTTAGGAACTGAAAATAAATTATTTTGTTTCTACAATCAACTGAGGCATAGCATTAGTGGAGCCAATCCATTTTGAGAATGACGTCAAAATCCATCATCTCTAGCTCCATGAGATCAACTAAGGTAACTTTCTGAGATATTGTGACCGAATAGTTCTTGTATACCTATCTAGCTATAATGGAAATTCCTATTAAGGTTAACACTAGAAAGGGATCTGCTAGAGTTTTGAGATTGACTCCAATATTGATGGCTATATATGGAGTTACAAAAGAAAGAGAAGCTTCAGGGTCTAGTAAAGCATAAATATATAAGTGAAAGACCTACAATATTCCAGTAACTATGTTAGGAGAATTTTCCTGATCTTATCAGGACTGAAGAGCATATAATCTATTCAGATGCTGACCACTGGTAGCACTGGAAGTAGCACCCTATTAAGTCGGGCGACCGGATGGAATTGATGACAAATAGGACTGGCCCTGTTAGCGCATATCCCTACCTTTCTAAGAAACTACCCGACACTCCCAAATTCAGTGGCCTAGGTTTCCACACCTTAAGCACACATCACTATCTGTTTTACACTCACCCTAATGGTGTCTGCCACATTTCTGACATTGAGGATTTGTACGAGCACTTCTAATACTAGCTTGGGACTTAGAGCCTGGTGCTTTATCCCTGTGGCAAAATGACCTTCTAGACCCCTGTAATATGTTGATTTTGTAAGTTGGACACTTCTACTTTCATGTTTGTCATCTGGACCCCTGAACCCACTAAAAAGCAACATTTCAAACCCTTTTTGGTGAGTGTAACATACTCTCCCCCACATTAGCTGCCATGTTAGCTACCATGTCAGCTGCCACACCTGTCATGCCTGACACGTCTGCCACATCATCTGCCACATTATTTTTTAAAAATAAAAAAAATATTACATTAAATTCCAAGTTATTTTTAAAATGCTACATAACAAATTAAATGTTAAAATTAATTTAACTAAATAAGAAAAATTTATAAATTGTAGAAAAATTTGAATAATCATGTTTTTATTTTTGCTCACAAATTAAACATCAAATCCATTCCGAATAATTAAAATTCTTCTCCAACTAATTTAAATTTTAACTATAAAATTTTTATTTTTATTTAATTTTTAAATTTATTTTTAAATATTTTTATTTTTTTACAATTTTTAACTATATTTTTAAAATTTTTAAAAATATTTTTAAATTAATTTTTAATTTTTTTATTTTTTTCTTAATTATTTTAATGTAAAATTGGCCAAAGATTGACCCCCACTCGTACCCCCAGGCGAGTGGCTACACTCTCATTGTCCTAGTCACCATGACCTTACCATATAGGCAAGGTCAACAGTCAAAGGGTACAAAATGTTGCTTTTTGAT
Organism: Capsicum annuum; assembly: GCF_002878395.1. Taxonomy (NCBI): domain Eukaryota; kingdom Viridiplantae; phylum Streptophyta; class Magnoliopsida; order Solanales; family Solanaceae; genus Capsicum; species Capsicum annuum. The sequence goes on from NC_061114.1 coordinate 66,529,290, forward strand.
GGGTTCAAGAGTCCAGATGACAAACATGTAAGTAGAAGTGTCCAACTTACAAAACTGCCATAGTACAAGGGTCCAGAAGGTCATTTTGCCTATCCCTATTGTCATTTATGAATTTTAGTACTGGGGCACTGGCTGAAAAGGGTGTTGGGGTTGTAGAACTCTGATGAAACTTAGGACGATTACCACCTTCTGACTTAGGCTGACTGAAATTAAAACTACCCATCCTAGCTCTCTTATTTCCTCTCTCTCTCTCTCCTTAATCTTTTGCTTCTCTATCTGTTGAGTATGAACCATCATCCTAGACAAGTCTATCTCACTAATAAGCATTGCGGTCTTGCACTCCTTGACCATACTATCAGATATGCCAGACATAAACTTACTCATCTTGGAGCTGTTATCAACTACCACATAAGGAGCATACCAAGCTAACTAAGTAAACTTGAAGGAATACTCCCTCACGCTCATGTTGCCCTGCCTCAACTTAATAAACTCTAATACTTTGGCTTCTCTCAACTCCAATGGGAAGAATCTATCTAAGAAAGCTGTGGCAAATACTTCATACTCTACAGGCCCTGCATTAACACCCCTATCTACCTTTCACTACTTAAACTAAGTATGGATATATACTACAATTGATATGCATCCAACCCAACATTCTAAATAAATGTCACCCCTATAGCATCTGTTACCTTCTGAACCAAATCTAAGAATTCCTGTGGATCCTCTTCAGACTTGGATCCCATGAAAGAAGGAGGATTCATTTTGGTAAAATCCTAAATTCTAGTTTCAAAAGTATTGGCCACTGGTTTGGATGGAACAACACCTGGTCGTTCATTTTGTGTTTCTACAGAATTGTTTAGATTAGTGAACGCAGCCCTAAATTTTGCGTAAGAGACATGTTCGACTAGAGGATCTTCCTGGATGGCTTGAGGGGCTATCTGATTTCTTGTTCTTTTTTCGTTCTTCTTGGAAGGCATATTCTATAAACAGAAGGAAGAAATGGATTAGACAGGGAGTTTAACTTGAGCTCATGTGAATACTGAAAGAAGGGAAATTTTTTCCTAAATTCCTTGTAGCCTCTCATCCATAAGTGTGGCGTGCTACACAACCATGCACAAGACTCTACTCAACACGGATTTCAAACTTCCTAGGACACTTTAAAACCTTAGGCTCTGAAACCAATATGTAATGACTCGGTACTACCCCTAGTCGTCACACGATGCTTATAGTCCTGAGGGACCACAAGCTAATCCTTGAGTAAGTACCTGTTGTGAGCACTGAATAATAATATCATAATTATGAAAAACATCTGATATTGCCATAAGGTTTTATCACTGAATTAATACTTAAATATGAATCTATAGAAAAACTAACTGAATCTGATTAAATACTGATAAACTGACATGTCAACTGAAAATCTAAATACTGGATAACTGACTCTATTATCTGAAAAGCCTCTAAAAATGAATGACTAAATATAAGTTGATAGGAAAGTCCCCCAACTAACTCTGCTAAATACTGAATAGAGATATAAGGTAAAATAATATTTCCTTAAATGATAAGGACTCATCACTGCTATTATTCTGCTGATAGCCTGATGAGTGAGGTCTAAGCATGGTCTAGGAACTGAGCGTCAACACCTATGATATGATACATCATATCACAAAAGAAAGGTATGTGATCAGTACTTTGAATGTACTGGTATACTAAATAAGATAGGCTGATATGCATGGTTTCATGAATAAAACTAATAATTAATAGAATATGCATGTAAAATATAAAGTACTAAGTAGAGAACATGGAATTTATAGATACAAAAAATATGGATAATCTATAAATACTGAGTATGCATGAAAGTCTATAAATACTAAAGATACGTGAAAATCTGTAGAAACTGGGTTGCATGACCAAGCATATAAGATGGACTGAGTAAAATATGTAAACTGAAATACTAAAAAATACAGATATCTATATGCTTTGGTCAAGCAAAATCTAAGACTGCATAACTGAACTAAGACTATAACTGAGACTTTATCTGAGACTATGGGGGGGATTATCTAACCAATATTCTCTAATTTAAGCTAATTGGGGTCCAACCTGTAACCCTAGTTGGAAGGATGCTAATATCATGCCATGGGTACTAATGATGACTTTTTGGATCCACTAAACTGATATAATGTCCAAAGGACTAAGGGTGTCAATCCTGAATTGATGAGTGACCCCTGCATAATAGTCAAGCCTAATCTGATGGGTGACTTCTTATACCCTATGCTGACTACGTATTTCTAGAGTATAGGGGATTCTACTAATGACTCTGCCTATCTGATGGGGAAGTCTCCATCCCTACACTCGCTCGATGCTAAATCTTACTCCCAACTGAAAGACACTGAAATACTAGACTGCTCTGAGGTGAACTGACTGATATATGACTATTCTGAAAATGCTCATAGTATATTCTGAAGACTATTCTATTATGTACTTTGTACAGAGACTAGAATAAATAAACAACTATGGTTTTTGGGTATTCAATACCCTCAAGACTCAAAAACAATAATAGTAAAATGACACTAAAAGTTGGAGATCAAAACATGAAGGCTTTTATTAAATCAATCACTCTTGTAGGCATTTTATCAAATACTTATAGTTCATGGTTTAAAACAATCATAGGAATGTCATGGAACTTGTAGGAATAGCATGAATTCATCAAAAAATAGCATTAATGCATGTTTTAATTTGATAAATAATAATATTAAAATATGGAGGATTTAATAATAACAATAATTTCATGGTAGCATGGTATAAAATCAATAGTACATGGAGATTCATGGATGAAATCATAATTTAAAAGATAATAACATGGAAAGATTATAACTTGATAATTAAAATAGGATATTTGGACTCCATGGATGAAATAAATCCATGAATGAACATCTAACATACCTGGAATAATGAATTTCTTAAAGTTTTGGGTGAGTTCCTGAGGATTTCTCTTGAATTTGAGGGCTAAGGTTTCTTGTTATTGGAAAAAGGGATCTTTAATTTGAGAGGAATTGACTAATTAATGATTATTTAGTTCAATTGGGTCTAAATTTCATGTTTTAGGATGAGTTTAGGGCTTAGGAAAAAGATCCAAATACCCTTGAACGAATTTAAAAACGAAAGCTGAAAACTAAAAATCCTGATTTATGGCCTTGGCGCGACGTGCCATTAACGCGCCAAGCCACTGTAAATGGATAACTGGGAAATCGATCCGTGGTGTGAAGTAGGGAAAATCACAATTCTTCACTGATTGGGACCTAGAAGTTCACCGTAATGCGGTGGAATGGCGAAGAGACACTAAAAACTGCTAAATATTAATTTAGCCTTTGGCGCGATATGCGAAGATTGTGCACCTCCACTGAAAACTGCCAATCATCACTTAGACTAGCTCTGCAATGTGATAAGGTTTAAAATGATGGGATCTAATGACTGAAACTAAAAATCACCATAACTTCTTATCCAGCTATCAAATTTGGGCAAATTTTATTCGTTGGAAAGCTAATTTAATTTTATACACAATGGCATACTCTAAACTAAAAAATAATGAGGGTTTCAAAAATTTTATATATGAATACTCTTGTATTGGGACTTAGATTATGCTAGGGAAATACGGGGTATTACAGAACAAGCTGTCTAGTAGACTCTCGCAGATTTGTGCATAGACATTGGTATCTATCTTTGAGAGGGTATAAGATTCCTTTAGGAAAGTTCTCTTATTTTTTCCTTGTCATGTGGGTACTTTAATCCCTTGTACTCTAAATTGTATTTTACTTGTTTTGTGTAAAGCATGTGGTGTTCCTCTTATTTTGAGTGCTGATCCTCTAATCATATCAATATCTTCTTATGGTACTCCATAAAATCCGAGTGTGTTCCTTTTATTCTAGTATCTAAGTATGGTATTTTGAGGTCAGGAGTTCAGCCTTAATCTATGTTACCTCCTTAGGTGGGATATTAGCCAACTAGATTCGCAATACATTTTATTTTTGCACGTATATTTTAGTATTTTGAGGATTAAAAAAGCTTTGACAGATTCACTCACTTGGGTCCACTTAGATTTAGTGGTGTTGTGAGTGAGGATAACGATGAGTTCATGATTGATTATAAGGATAGGTTACATAACATATGTATTCTTGAGTCGTATTGTATTGCATATACCTTTAATAAGATGCAACCAGGGATTGGTAGAGGTCACTCATTAGTTACAGACATCTTGGTTCCCCAGATATGATTTGAGATTAGTTTGACGTGGCCTTTTTTGATAGTTTGAGGGATCAGATGAGAGGATGGGATTGATCTCTTGGAGCAGGGTTCCATCACTATTATGGATTATAGATATGTTTCCATTCCTTGTTCAAATATTCTTATGCCAGTACCGTCATCGACTCTAAAATAATTTAAAAGTTCATGAACGGGTTGGATGTTTCTCTTCAGCTTACTACTTCTCAGATAGTTGTATATGGGAAATTATTTTTTAGTATAATGGATTATGCTAGGATGATAGAGTCTTTTCTTTGAGGGTTTTAGAAAGGTTCCATAGGGGTTCACTATCATGGTAAATTTAGAGTTCACACTTCTCGAGGTAGAGATTCTAATGGCTTCCAGAGGTATCATGGTAGACCAATACAGGTAGCCTTGCAGAGTTCAAGTAGTTGATATTCTTGTTTGAAAACTTTGGGTGGTCATCCTAGCTCAGTCATGCCTCCTTCCATTGAGTCAAGCAACATGGATTACTATGAGTGTGATGAGGTTAGCCATTGGAACCATTTTTCCAAGGAATGCCCCACCATATGTTTAGAGATACTCCTATTTTGGCTATAAAAGGAAGAGGTAGTGTTGCTTGTGATGGTGATCGAAAGACTACCCAGTCAGCTAGTAGACGTGGTCAGTGCTATGCTATACCTGTCAAGATGGAGGAAGAGGCCTATGATGATGTCATAATAAGTATTATCCACATTTGTTTCTGATCTGTGTCTGTGTTATTTTATTTGGGGTTATTTTTTCCTATGTAACTATGTATTTTACTTTAGTTTTTTATTCTACTTTTGAGCCTCTTGATGTTCCTATCCATACATTTACCCCTGTAGGAGAATTATTTATGGTGGATCGGGTGTTACCAATTTTCTATTATGGCTTTTGCTGGGCGTGAGATATGGATAGATTTTATTATGTTAGATATGATAGATTTTTATGTAATCTTGGGTATGGACTGGTTAGCTCCTTATTATACTGTCCTAGATTTTTTTGCTAAGACCGTAACTTTAGCTCTAATGGGTGTCCCAATGATAGATTAGAAAGGTGCACTCCATTTAGGTCCTATAAAAATTATTTCCTATAATTAGGATCGTTGCTTGGTTGAGAAGTGATATTTGGCTCAAATGCATGATACTAGTTCTGTTTTACCTCCTTCTTTAATTCTGTTAGTGTTGTCTGTGAGTTCATGGATGTTTTTCTTATGGTATTTTCCTAATATGGCTCCAGATCATGATATAACCTTTTCCATGGTTGTTGAGTCTGGCACCAAGCTTATTTATATTTCTCTTTATAGGATAGCTCTAGTCGAGTTATTAGAATTAAAGTATCAATTATCGGAATTATTGGAAAAGGGATTTATCCAACCTAGTGTATGACCTTTGGGTGAGGCAATCTTGTTTTTGAAGATAAATATGGGTCTATGCATATGTGTATTGATTATTGGTAGTTGAATAAGGTGGAGGTTAAGAATAAGTATCCTCTTCCTTGCATTAAAGATTTATTTGACCAACTTCAGGGTACTTTGGTGTTCTTGAATTTGGATTTAAGGTTCGGGTATCACAAATTGAGGATTAGATCTTTGGATATCCTAAAGACATCTTTTTGGACTCAATACGATCATTATGATTTCTTGGTCATGTCCTTTGGGCTGACCAATGACCCCACCACATTTATGGAATTGATAAACTTAGTATTTCGATCATATCTTAACTTCTTTGTTATTGTACTTATATATAATATCCTGGTCTATTCCAAGTGTGAGAACAATCATGAGGATCATTTGTGAATTGTGCTTTAGAGATTGAGGGATGAGAATTTGTATGCTAATTTCTCTAAGTGTGAGTTTTGGTTGGATTCAATTTCTTTCATGGGTCACATAGTGACCAAGGATTGTATTATGTTTTATTTGACCAAGATTGCAATGGTTCTTGATTGGGCTAAGCATACTTCTCCTATAAAGATTTGGAGTTTTGTTGTTATAGTAGGTTACTATCAGTGTTTTATTGAAGATTTTTTCATCTATTGCAGCTCCATTAACCAAGTTGACTCAGAAGAAGATGTACTTTTAGTGAACTGATGCTTGTGAGGTAAACTTTCAAAAGCTCGAGGATTAGTTGACTTCAATTCCTATCTTGACTTTACCTATGACAGGCGTATGTTTTACCATCTCATATGATGCTTCAGGTGTTGGTCTAGGTGTTATATTGATATAGAAGGGTAAATATTTTGCCTATGTTGTTCGTTAGTTAAATCCCTATGCGAGGAGTTACCCTACCTATGATTTTGAGTTGTGCATGGCTTCTTTTTTTTTGAACTTGTAAAGGAACTACTTGTATAGAGTCTAGTATGATATTTTTTTTATCATTGTAGCATCCAGTATTCCTTCACCTAGAGAGATATTAACATGAGGCCACATAATTGGCTTGAGTTTCTTAAGGATTATGACTTGACTATTCTCTATCATCGAGGCAAGGCTAAAATAGTTATGGATAGATTGAGTAGGAAGTTGACTAGCATGGGTAGCTTGGTGCATCTTTTCACTCAGGGAGAGACCTTTGGCCATAGAGATTCAGTCTTTGGCTAACCAGATGGCTAGGCTTAATATTTTGACACCTTAGTGTGTTTTGGTATTCGTGGAGTCTAGGCTTCCTTGATGGAGCAAATTCAGGTTCATCAATTTGATAATGCTGGATTGAGTGATTATAGATAAGGTGTTAAGTAAAGAGGCTAAGGAATTCTTGCTAGATTCAAATAATGTTATGCGAATTGGTGGCCAAGTTTGTGTGCCTTGAGTGGATGATTAAATTAGTTTGATTTTGGAGGAGGCTGATTGATCTAGGTATTTTATCCATTCTTGAGTGAGTATGATGTGTCGAGATTTGAGACAACATTACTGCTGGGGTGGTTTGATGAAGTATGTAGTGTATTTTGTAGCATATTTCCTATATTTCCAACAGGTAAAGGCTGAGCATTTAGGGCCAGGTATTTTACTTCAGAGGTTACCCATTCTATGGACTTTATGACTGGGTTCCTTCGTACTTCCCATAGTTTGGATAGTGTTTGGGTCATCATAGATTGATAGACCAAATCTACTCATTTCTATTCAATTCAGGTTTTCTTCAATGCTAAAAGGTTGGCATTTATCTATATTTATGAGACATTTTATCTTTATAGTGTGCTAGTGTTTATCATCATAAATCGTGTTTCAATGTTCATATCTCAGTTTTTGAAGACTTTTTAGAAGGTGTTGGGTACTTGAGTTGATCTTAGTATAGTTTTTCTCCCTAAACTGACAGTCAGTGGAAGTAGACTATTCATTTTTTGGAGGATATGCTCCGTGCATGTGTGATGAACTTTGGTGGTTAGTGGGAGCAACTTTTAGCTTTGGCAGATTTTACGTATAATAATACCTACCATTCTAGTATTGAGATGGATCCTTTTTAGATATTATAGGGTAGGCGTTGTTGCTCTCCAATTGGTTGGTTTGAGGTTTTTAAGATTATATCTCGAGGTATGTACTTGCTTTTTGAGTCATTCGATACAGTCCTAATCATTTAGGATAGACTTTGAGTAGCTCAGAGTAGGCAAAAGTTCTATAAGGATCGTAGACTTCATACCTAGTGATTGAGTGTCAGAGATCATGTCTTACTTTGTGTTTTGCACATGAAGGGTGTAATGAGGTTTTGGGAGAGGGGGAAGCTTAACCCTAGGTATATTGGACCTTTTGAGATTCTTCAACCTATTGGGGATGTGGCTTATGAGTTTGCATTACCCCTAGATTTATCCATTTTTCATCAAATTTTTCATGGTTCCATGCTTTGGCATTACATTATGGATGAGTCTCATGTCATTTGTTGGTATTTAGTTCAGTTAGATGAGCGGTTGTCTTTTGTTGAGGAGCCTATCTCCATTCTAGAAAAGAATGTCCAACGATTGCATTCTTTCGTTATTTTTATGGTTAAGGACCAGTAGAGACGTACACCTGTAGATGAGTCTACTTGGGAGGGCGAGTCTAATATGTGTGGTACTTATCACCCACTTTTTTCTGATTCATGTATTACCTTTAGTTTGAGGATGAACTAGATTTTTAGTGATGATGGATGATGTAATGACTTAATTTTGGGTGATTTCTGTGAAATATTTATCTATGTGTGATATGACCATTTTACCCCACCCCGTGGTTGCTTTGTATTATTTCAGGGGTGTGGGAATGATTGCATGGTTTCCAATATATTTTCATACGATTTGTGCAAGTTTGTGGTTTTTGGTGGCTTAAAAAGCCTTATAGTTGACTTCGGCTAACATTTATGGATCTTTGTGTCGGATGGCAAAATAAACTATGCCAACAGATTCAGAACATCAATATTAGGTAAGTGTCATGTAGGTGTGGTTTTATGGCTTTTATATCTTATTTCTACCCTCACTTCAAAAAGTTGTGATATCGGGTTTTAGTGGTCAACTCTGTGAAAATGACCTCTTTTCAAAAATTTGATATTGCCACTGAATTTGGAGCATTGAATTTGATAGGGTAGCATAATCCATTTGAATTCTCGAGATTTTGGATGAATCTCGAGGGATCTGCAGAAACTTGGAGTTCTCTAAGTCTCCAGTTGGTGCACTACTCAACTGGTGTACCCTCTTAAGCAATATTTTTTTCGCTTAACCAATCAAGCTAATCAATCCAAATGTCGTATATGTATAATTGTGTCACATACTCAATCGTTATTTAAGCGACAATAGGATATCTTACGTGATACACACTGACAGGCAAAGTATCATGTGAGTGACATCGGGTCGCTTAAGCGATAGTCACTTAAGTGACCTGATGATAGCTTAAGTGATACCTGGATCATTTATATGCCTTATTTTTGCAATTTTTACTCTATTTTTAGACTTAGAGCTTGGGGATCAAGGTTTTGAGCATTTTCTTCCATTTCTAAGCTAGTACAAGCTCCAAAGCTCCTATTTTGACTACTTCCCTTTGATTGTATCATTCAAATCTTATTTAAATGTGATTTAAAGGTGAAATTTGGGGATTTTGGCTTAGAAGTCCCAACCCATTATTTCTCCAATTAAAACCCCAATTTCACCTTGTTTTCAGTTGAGATTTCTCCTATGAGTTCCTTTCATCTTGGAAAATATATTTTTTTGACAAAAATTCCAGTTTTACCCTTTGATGAAAATCAATTTTTGGGGTGCATTTTGACTCCAATTCAAAAGTGGGCAATATGGATATTGGTAGCTTTTTTTGATGCGTAGATTATATATTTGTGTGTTTTAGCTAATTTTTGAGTTCGTGCATAAGCTGAAGACTAGTGATAGAGGGTTATTAATTCCAGTTTCAGCATTTGAGGTAGATTATGGCTTAACTTTCTAAAGAATGGGTTGGGTGGTTAACATTAGTACAAATACATGTTAAGGGTGTGGTAACTAATCATGAAAATGGCTATAATTATAGTGTTGTTCCCATGTGGGGGTATGTATGTTTGTTAATTGGTGGTTTTCGAAAATTATTTGTTATATGTTACCATGTGGGGTCTTATATGAGACTGTTGGCCTTGTGCATGTGATATTAGCTATATTTTGTTTAATGAAAAGGCCTAATATGGTATTAATTGTATATTTTTGTGTATTTTACTCAATTGGCATATGAATTTTGTTGGATGTCATGGATTGTTAGAATATTGAGTGGATTTTAGCTCACGTGGTTGGCATATTGGTTGAATATGAAAATTCTCATTGCGGTTGATTGTGAGCATTGCATCCTCATATCAGATACATTCAAGAAACATTTCAACTACCACTGAAATATTGGAAACACTAGCTTTTTCTGACAGAAAATGTGACATATTTAAAAACCCTCTACCGATGGATGTGTTGGATAAGAGATATGGATATTGGTATTTTATATGGATTGTATATTTGTTGATGAAACCCCATGAGTCCTACCTCGGGAGGATATCTACGTAGGTGTATACGAAGGTTGTGCGATGACCTCGTGTATCACATCATCATTATTATCTTTACTGCATTTCATATACTATGCTTATTCTTTGATTGTATTTCTATGTTTGCCTTGATATCTTTTTGTTTGTCATATCTTCTTAGACTAGTATCAGGTGTACGTGTATATTTGTTCTTCCTTTATAGGGGTTTTTATCCTCATTTCACCTTAATCGTACCAATTTTATGGTTACAAAGGTAAAATATAATCATGTCATGGTAATTTAACAACTTCTAACAAAACCCTTGGGATTTTCTACTTAATTCACCTAATTTCATAGTAAAACAGTAAGGTCATGTTTAATCCTCCCCAAATCTTAACAATGAGTGATTCTATAAGTTAATAATCTAAAACTAGTTAATGGACGGGATTAACTTACCTTTACAAAGAGTTTTGAAGGAAAGTAGGTGGAATTCACTCTGTATTGCCACAACTATCACCAAAATGATAGTGGAATAAAAATAACATTTTGGGGGTATTTTAAGAATTAATCAGTATAAATCCTATTATTGTGGCCCATTCCCGCTTTAGTGATATCTCTGTAGCGATATCCACCCGTTATGGCGGAATGGACAAAACCTGACTTATAGAGGACGGATCTTGCTATATAGTGTAGTAGTAGTAGCCTTCCATCTACTATTGTAGGTTAGGTGAGGCAAAAACTTGTGTTGCTCTCAGATTTTTCTTGTTCAAAACACATCCTCTAATTTTGACATCCCAAACCTATCCCTTTACATCAAGTTTGATATCTAAAGTTCTACTCACACAAATTCACTTCGTAAGGATATTATGGATTCCTTATCGTCTTTATCATCATAAAATCATCTCCAAAATATAACTTTTAACTAGTCCATTTTATTAGTACCTAGCAAGTTCTAAAATATTTCATTTAAACTGGAATTTGGTTAGTTATGTTGTTATTGCCTTCGTCAAATATTTTACATAGTTATATAAAATAAAAAGTTATATTTGCATTTTGTTCCTAAAATGTTATAAATATCTACAAAAATTGTTTACATATGATCCATTTGCATATGTACTGATTATGAGATGTAGGATTTATTTGAAATAATTTTCTATTAATTATCATATATTTTGAAAGTTATATCTATTTCACCACAACCTATGCAATACTTATGTATATACAAAATGATATGAAAATAAATTTTGACGTTTAACCCTCCCACTTCCTCATAGGAATGGGGTGTGTGCAACCCTTTTCAATCGAATGTGGTGGTACAACTTATAAATAAAATAGTTAACGACGGGTAAGTGGGGATTGTATACAACACCTTTCAATTGAACATGGTGCTAATAACTTATAGTTAAAATAGTACGCCAACCTTAATATACACACGTATATAAATATATAGGGTAAACTAGAACTTGGCAACTATTGATTATATATTCTCAACAACTTTCCAAATTTATCCCTTTGTGTGTTGTTGTATGTGTATGTATATTTTACTTTATAAAATTTATTTGGTCATTAAATTTCTATTCATCAAGGAAACTATAAATTTAATATTATATATATATATACACACACACATAACATTGAGAAGGAATTTAGGAGGAAGCTAATAGGAAAATACTTTGACGCTATAGTCGATCCTCGAAAGGAATTCAATTATCTATACCAATTTAATCAAGATTGAATTCTTCTTTGAAGCTCGGATGTAGGATGATTTTTCCTAATTGTTTGAGGATCTTAACATGATGAATTTATGAGGTCGAGTAGAGGGGACCAACAACTCAAGATCGGTTTGGAGCTGTTGTTTAACTATGAGGTAGGCTACGATCAACTTTTCTATGGACTTTGATCCATGAGATGGCATCTAGCATAAATTGCATTTTGGATAGATAGATATCAATGGGATAGGCTTAAGCTTGAGCCTTAGTTTAGAAAACTTATTGTAGTATTTGGATTATTTAGGGATTCTTCTTCTTATTGTTGTAGTATTATGAATAGTATAGGGACACTAATATGTATTTCATTGTGCCAGTACGGTAGAAATCCTTAGTCTGAGTTGGACACTTACATATATGTTTCATTGTTCTGATATTATAGTGGACATCCATCGTGTAATTTGTGGATAATATTCAATGATAGGACAAACACTACCTCGATTAGTCCTTGACTAATATCATGTTTGACCTCATTAAACTCTTTTTCTTACTTTTATATATTATTTGGTATGCTGGTGGGCTTGAGGCCTTAGATATGAGCAAATTACATTTTCAGGTTAGTGTACCTATCTCTAAAAATAAATTAGTGATATCAACCTAGGTATATATGTACCACCACACCCTTATTATTTGTATTGATGATGGCATACAACCTTTAAACGAGTACACACATGTATCGTGGTATGATTTCATAAAATAAATATTGTTTACGCTATGGTTTTAAAAAAGGGTTTATTTTTATTTTTCACTCATAAACTGGTTTAAAATGGATATTGTACCACCCTCATAATTAGATTATGGATTTTAAGCCCAAATGCACTATCTATGCTTTGATTCAAGTTCGAGCACTAGTTACATTTTACCTTTATTACTATTTTTCTCTGTCATAATCTGAAAACAAATTGGCCTAAATTTCATCCACTATTTTTTATTTGGATATGGTATTTGAAGAGATTTTTATCAATGCATTAGTTTTCAAAAGGGGAAGATCTATTTATGACTGTAATTGATGATTCTTTGGAAGTCTCATGCAGTATTAGGCAGTATATACAATTATTTTGTGTTCCATATGGGTCCCTTCATCTCTGAGTATCATTTCTAGTTAAAGGATGTTCCCTATAGCTCCTATGATTTTAAACTAGAAGGCTGGAGGATGTGTATACATAAGTGGTGGATGTTGTACGCATCTCATAATGCACCAGTTGATATTCCATTGCACTCATATCTTTATATGTACCACCAGTTACTAGTATGATTATTTCTTGTACATATAGCGCTTATAAGAGCCAGTTGGGTTTTATTTGTTGTTGTGTACCTTTTGGGTTATGGGGGCATGGTTAGGTATTATGTTATTATTGCTACTTGTTTGTGACAAATTATTTCTTCTATGTTCTTGCAACCTAAGATGTCTAGTGGACCTTTTTTTTGTATTCCCAACTCTAGCGTTTGAATATCTTGATGTTTTTCTAACTCGGGAAAAATATTTTGAGTACACTACTATTGACATTCTTCTTTAAGATGATCAAGCTATGTTAGACTAATAGGCTAGTTTCAATAAGCAAGTACTTTCCTTCTGGTTGACTAGTTTGTATATTGTTTCCTTTTATGTTACTTACATTGTTCATAATCTCCTTTCATGTTATTTAAACTTTTATTATCCTTAGGGTTCAGTCGGCCTAATCCTACTAGGTAATAGGTGTGTTGGTACTCATACTACACTTTATACCTTTTCCCCTAATGTAAATCCTAGTATGAATTCTCATTGCTATTATATTTTTCTTGTAGACCTATATTGAATTAGAGATTTATAGTGAGCTCCTAACCCTCAAACTTATACTTTCTCCCTAAATTTTTTTGGATTAGTCTTTATTTTGTATTTTGGAGATGGTTCTATTATACTTGCTTAGTATTACTATTATGTTTAGTAGCTCCTATACAAACTAATTCTAGGTCTTAGGGTGTATTTTGTATATTTTGCTTCTTTATTTACTCTATCTATCTTGTTTATAGTCTATACTTTTTGTGTTTATATTGATAATTTTATCTTCAGGATCATGATTTATTTTCTTATTCTATTGGCCCATGACTTACTATTACGGGATATGGTATTCGTATTTCCTACTAGTGGGTGCAGTAGGTGCCATCATAACTTGAGATTTGGGTCGTGAATGTTTGGTTTCAGATCCTACATATACTAATATCATTGGTAAAAGAGAATATGCCTACTATAGTCCTACAGGTCGGTACAATGATGTATGTATCCTATCTTTGGAAAGTATTTAGGGGTTCTTAGGAAAATTTTATTTTTGATTCTCTATTGTGCGTCCTTATATCTATCAACCATATAATTCTTTTTTTCTCCACTCTCCCTTAAATGGATTGTACGAGATAGTTGAGCAGCAAGGATGATACTCTTGCACCTGTTGCTAGAGCTCAGCCCATGTCCAGGCTTGCAAACCGCTATAAACACCTGAGCTTTAGATTGAGAGTCTATAACACATATGGAGGGTTTGGTAACAACCCAAGCTCCTGCATGATTTATGACCATGCTAGTTTTTTAAGATAGCATGGTTGCGATTTTGACACTTCTTAAAAGTACATTTTCAACGTGGAGATGAGTTCACAAGTCTTTAGTAGTAGTCTATGTCATTTTTAAAGTACGTGATCAGGTTTCTTGAGTAGGTCAAATATGCTTCCATTATTCTTTCTATCATGCATGAAAGAGTGTAGAGGACTATTAGAGGGATAATTTTATCACTCCATTTGGCAATAGAGACTTTAGTAGCTGCTGAGTCTCCTTTTCTTCAGGTTCTTAATCACATAATACATATAGAGTGGGTGTGTCTCGAGAGTTATTGAGGTGGAGGTAAGAGACACTATTTAGAATAGTTTTATTAGTATTTTATCATGAGGTAAGGGTTCTTCTAGTAGAGATCACCGCCACTCTTACCTTAATAGGCACGTTTAGGTAGTGCCTTAAATCATACATGGGGCTTAGACTTTTCACACTTTTTATGATTATCAGAGTTTTGGCCAAATACAATAGTGTTCTTATTTTGGGTTATTATGCCATAGGGTCTAGTCTGGGTTAGTTTAGGACTTGTGAGGCTTGTTATGACTGTTAAAAGATGGGTTATTTTTCTTAGGAGTTTCCTTGATGTAGGATAGTTGAGAAGTCAGTACAAAATGTAAATTCTCTTATGTCTATGAAACCATGGATAAAAGGTTGTGCCTTGAGTATTATACATGATTATTAATCAGACAGTGAAGGTGGTTAGGTGAATGCTTTGTCTGAGAATAGGTATAATCAGTTATGTGCTTCTCCGAGTGGTACAGGGGTTGAGATTTCAAATGTAGCTACAACTGGTATGATTTGATTCATTACCTTTTATTTTTTTATATTGTTTTAGCTAGCTTTTTGTATACATACGTGCTTACTTTGCTATTTTTTTATGTTGTGGTGGCAAACTTTTCACTGTGCTTATAAGGGTTGATACTGTCATAGTTGTTTTCTTTTAGAAGTTTCATAAATGGGTTGATCCCGTGCTTTATTTTTCCTTTTAGTAGTAAATCGAGTGGGTCTATCTTGTGTTGTCATTGCCTTGGGGTGTAAAACATAGATAAATCTCATTATATTTGGCATCATGATTTTTTATGTGATTTTTTATTTATACCATTTATTTTTTCTTCCATAATGTCCTCGGTTGTCTTGTTTAGATTGTTACTTTGATTGTGATGAGCCTCCATTAGGTTTTGAGTAGAGAGATCAAATGTCAGTTGTCAAGATGGGTTTGTACTGAAGTAGTGTCTAGTGTTTCTTGATTACTTTCATAATTTTAGCGTTGACATTCTTTTGATTCAATTATTTCTTAAGGTGGGTGAGTTATTGATGTTTGTTCTCCTAATTTACCTAGTTTGTCACGATATAGTGATTTTGATTTTTTATGTTTATGTTGAGTTGGGTACTTAGTTCATTCCTTATATCATACTGGATAGATTTATTTAAGTTGGGGGAGGTTAAATGGTTAGTTTAAGGTCACCCAATTCTAGAGTTATTCGATATAGTGTATCTCCGTAGGGTGCTTCTATTTGGTTTGTAAAAAAAAATGGATGGTTTTGTGTACTTATGTGTTGCCTAATGACAGTCAAGAAAGAGTAATTAATGTCTTGTATAAAGGATTTGTTCAACCAGCTTTAGGGTATAGCTATATTTATTGAGTTTACTGGGGCAATAGGCATACCTACGACTTCCATTAGGAATCTTTACGACCATCATGAGCTCTTGATTTATTAAGCCCAACAATAATTATTGATAAGTGGTTGTGTAATTAGGATTTTATTGGACTCATTCATGGAAATGTTTATTAATAATGCTTTAGCTCTAGCCTTTGTGGGATTAGCAAGTTATATTAGACAACTGATTAAGGAATTCTTCTTCGTCAATATGATTGATGTAACGACCCGATTTGCTGAACCGAAATGTTACACGGTGCTCATGATCCTAAAGGAACACAAGTTAACCCATGACTAATATTTGTACTGGTATACAGCATATGATAACATAATAATGCGGAAACATGTACTGAAAGGCCATAAGGTTCGATCATGAACATAACTCAATTACGTAACATCTGTGTGGGGTAATAGAATACCCAAAACAAAACTGAAGTCTAAAAAATGATAGTCTGTATCTAGTCTGCAAATAGTCTGAAAGCCTCTACTATCTGAAGAATCAGAATAAGGAGTTTATAAGACATGTCCCCAACTAACTCAAACTAATAAGTTAATCAGTGAGATACTAGAAAATCATTATGTCCTTGAAGGATGAGGACTCACTTCTACTCTGACTGTTGAATCTAGAATCTACTGCTGATCTGGAACTCGTGTCTCTAAACCTATGGTGTAACATAAAAGAAAGCACCATAGCGCAAATGCGTCAGTACATATGTACTGAGTATACATGTGAGGTAGGCTATATGCAATGGTTCACAAGCATGAATAATGTTAACTAATTGTCTAACATGAACGTGAGAATACATGCATAAATACGTATCTATAACTGACAACATAATTTTGTAATTTCTGAGTTTGTAAACTGATAGCGTGATATGCTAGTAACTGATATGATTGATAACATAAAGGACTATATCTGAATAATACTAATAACATGGGTGACTGTAGCTGACAGTCCTAAAACTGATGGAACAATCTGAGTTTTGTACTATATCTGAGTTGACTGTATCTGATAGTCCTGAAATTTGAAGAACTATCTGAGTTCTATTACTAAGACTGATTGACTGTATCTGACAGTCCTGGTTCTACAACATGAAACTGTGGGAAGTAGTATCTAACCGACATGCCCCAAATATACTATAATAGCTGAGCTGGGGTCCAATCTATGCCTTGATTGGAAGGGTTTCAGTACTGTGCCACTGTTAAGGACAACATATGAGTAACCCTCATATAATAGGTAGCTCTAGCGAGAATGGTGGGAACCCTCACATAACAGGTTAAGACATCTCATCTACCCTCATATAGTAGGCTACGATGTCTTAACCTATGCTGGCTATATAGTTCTGGAATGCAAGGATTGCTTCAAGGAATCACACCCTCATATAACAGGTGAGTCCTCATCCTTGGGTTCACTCGGTGCTAATTCCTACTCCCATCTGAATAGACGCTAAACATGATTTACTGAACTGAACTGAGCATGAATGAGTTACTGAATTTTCGTGGCTGACCGAATACTAGTAATATCTGACAACTGACTGAGTCATCAGATCATGTAGATTTTTCCTGAGTCATAAGACTATCTGAAGTCGAAGAGTTCATAGCTTGACGGAGAATATCATGAAAACATGGCATGGCTCTAGGCACACAACTAATGTTTCGGGTACAAGTACCCCCAAGACTCGATAGAAGGAAACTGACATAGCATGATTTACTTGAAAACTTGACTAACATCATAATACATACTACATTCATATGAGAGTTTCATCAAACATGTAATAGGCATGAACGTGTACATACATGGGGATTTCATGATATTATGCTAGTTTGACAATATTCCTTCATCTAGGCATTTAATCAAACATATGACAGGCATGGTATATGTAAACATCATTATTCAATTCTAATTTCATCATTCAAAGGTTTAAGTCTTAGGGTTGCATGAATCTATGGCTATAGTAATTAAACCCACATAGAAACTATCAACAATCATGGAGTAGAATTCAACTTCACATTTATCAAACATGAACATGAGCATCCAAAACATGAAAACATATAGAAAATTCATAACTTAAGTTTAGAAAAGGAATTCTTGAACTTCATGGACGAAAGGATTCCATGAATGAACACTATGCATATCTTAGTTCGTGATTTCATGAAGATTGATGGTGAAACCTTCTTGAAATGGGACCTTCTATGAAAACCCTAGCTTGAGGTCTTGAGAGTATTTGAGAATAACATCAATATTTTGGATGAATAAGGGCTAAATCCCGTGTTTGGAAGTTTATATAGGGAGGGAAATTGACCCTTTTAACCCTGGACACGTAATTTAATTTTTAGTAAAATTTCCCGAATTGGGCCCTTGGCACGACATGCCACCATTACGCCAAGTCACTGGAAATTGACAAATGAGAAATTTCATGATGGCGCGATGTGGAACTATCGCGTTTCCACCTTGTCTATGACCTGGAAGTTTGGCGCGATGTGCCATTATCATGAGCAACACTGGAAATTGATAATTGTCATTTGAGCTATCTCCGCGACGCGCTGAAGGCTCAGGTCAAACACTGTCTCACTAGAAAGGACCTAACTCTTCACCCGGGTGTCAGATTTGGGCGAATTATATATCTATGAAAAGCTTATTCAATTTCACATAATAGGAAGTGAAAATTATAGAAATACCATGTGTATAATAATATAATGAATTCTTATTTTAAAGTAAGTTCTAACATCCTTGAGATGATTTTCAAGCTAAGAAAAAGCACGGGTATTACAATATTTCCCCCTTGAGAACATTCGTCCTCGAATGAGACTGACTGAGAGGGGAAACAATGAGCTAAACAGGACTAAATAGAACATGATCTCATGACGGATGTGACTGACAAGCTGAACATAACATACTTCATATGCATATCTGATGCATGCGTAACTGATTCATAAATGCATAACTGAAAGTTCTGAAGAACTAAGTTTTCTCATAATGAGAATGCATGTCTGACGCATAACTATATAACTAATCTGATACATGAATGCATGACTGAATATGCGGTGGTACTTGATACCAAGATTATCCTAGTATACTAAGTTAGTGATGCACACTAATCATGAAACTGAGTAAGCTTAAGGAGAACTGTTACCTTAAGGTTGATCTGAGTTGGCGGGGAAAAGTGAGGGTACTTTGTACGCATATGTGCTTCTACTTCCTAAGTAGCTCCCTCAACGAACTAATTTCGCCAAAGAACTTTAACTAGAGGGACTTTTTGTTCCTCAGTCTATGAGTATGATAGTCAAGGATTTTGACTGGAATCTCTTCATAAGAGAGGTTGTTCTGAACATTGATACTCTGAATAGGGCTACGATTGATGGGTCACTTATGCACTTCTTGATCAAAGAGACATGAAAGACTGGATGAAATGAGGCTAGATCTGAAAGCAATTAGAACTCATAAGCTACCTTGCCGAAATGACTGAGGTAGACATGATCACCAATCTCAAACTCGAGATCTTTTCTACGAACATCTGCATAAGACTTCTGTCGGCTCTGAGCAGCCTGGAGTCTTTCTCTTATCAATTGTACTTTCCCTAAGGAGTTGAATACCAATTCAGGCCCTATGACTGAGGCCTCGCTAACTTCAAACCAACCAATCGGAGAAGTACATCTCCTACCATAGAGAGCTTCAAATGGAGCCATCTGAATACTGGAATGATAGTTGTTGTTGTATGCAAACTCAATCAAAGAAAAGTGGTCATCCCAACTTTCCTTGAAATCAATTGCACATGCCCTTAGCAAATCTTCTAACATCTGAATGGTCCTTTCTGCTTGACCATTTGTCTGAGGATGAAAGGTTGTACTGAGATAAATTTGGGTACCAAGACCCTTTTGGAATGCTTTATAGAAATAAGAGGTGAACTGGGTACCTCTGTCTGAGATAATAAATAACGGAACACCATGCAATCTAACCAACTCCTTGATGTAGAGTTTGCCATAATTCTCGGCTGAATAAGAGGTATGAACCGAAAGGAAATGAGCTGATTTGGTCATCCTATCTACAATGACCCTCACTGAATTATACTGATGAAGAGTTTGAGGTAAACCCGTTACGAAGTCCATGTTCACAACTTCCTACTCCAGGTAGGAATATTGAAATCTTGCATGGACCCACTAGCTTCTGATGCTCTATCTTAAACTGCTGACATGTAGAGCACTTAACCATAAATTTTGTAACATCTCTTTTCATCCCACTCCACCAATAGATCTCCTGCAAGTTGCGGTATATCTTTGTGGCCCCTAGATGAATCGAGTAGCATTCACCATGCACTTCTGTAAGAATTCACTGTCTTATGTCATCTATGTCTGGAACACAAAGATGACCCTGACAACGAAGAACACCATCTCCCCCTTGGAAGAAAACCTCTATTTTCTGATCCTGAACTAACTCTTGTAACTTGACAAGGCTGGGATCCGTATCTTGCTTTTCTTTTACCTTGAAAACTAGAGATGATTTTGAACTACTCTAAACACATACACCACCCTCTGAAGAATCAACTAAGCGAACGCCTAGTCTAGCAAGCTGGTGTACTTCTTGAGCTAACTTCTTTTTATTATCCTCAATATGAGAAAAACTACACATAGAGAGTCTAATGAGAGCGTCGGCTACTACATTGGCCTTTCCCGGATGATAGAGGATACTAATATCATAATCTTTCAAGAGCTCTAACCACCTTCTCTGACGAAGATTGAGATCTTTTTGAGAAAAGACTTACTGAAGGCTCTTATGATCTGTGAAGACGTCTACATGAACTTCGTAGAGATAATTCCTCCAAATCATTAAGGCAAAGACTACGACTGCTAACTCAAGATCATAAGTAGGATAATTCCTCTCATGGGGTTTAAGCCGTCTGGAGGTGTAGGCTAGGACCTTACTATGCTGTATGAGGACATAACCCAAACCTACTCTGGATGTATAACAATACACTACGAACCCATCTGAACCATCTGGAAGAGCTAAGACTGGAGCTAAGGTGAGTCAAGTCTTTAATTCCTGAAAACTCTTCTCGCAAGGATCTGACCACTGGAACTTGACTTTATTTTGAGTCAATCTAGACATAGGGGATACAATGGATGAAAATCCTTTAACAAACCATCAGTAATAGTCATCCAAGCCCAAGAAACTCCTGATATCTGATGGAGAAATAGGGCAAGGCCAGTTTTTTACCGCTTTGGTCTTTTGAGGATCTACTCTAATTCCATCACCGGAAATGATATAATCAAGAAATGCTACTGACCGTAGACAAAGTTTACACTTACTAAATTTGGTGAATAACTAATGATCTCTGAGAGTCTAAAGTGTTATTCTGAGATAGTTTGCATAATCTCGCTCAGTACGGGAATAGACCAGAATATTATCTATGAAGACTATGATGAACATGTCCAAGTATTACTTAAAAATGTGGTTCATCAAGTCCATAAAAGTTGTTGGGGAATTGGTAAGACGAAAGGACATAACTAAAAATTCAAAGTGACCATACCAAGTACAAAAAGTTGTTTTTAGGATGTCACATTCTCTAACTCTAAGCTGATGATAGCCAGATCTAAGGTCTATCTTAGAGAAATAAATGGCACCCTGAAGTTGGTCAAACAAGTCATTGATTTTAGGAAGAAGATACTTGTTCTTGATTGTAACCTAATTAAGTTGATGGTAATCAATGCATATTCTGAGAGAACCGTCTTTCTTGCGCACGAATAAGATTGGTTCGCCCCATGGGGAAATGCTAGGTCTGATGAATCCCTTATATAAGAGATTCTTCAACTGTTCTTTTAGTTCTTTGAGTTCTGCTAGTGCCATTCTGTATGACGAAATAGAGATAGGCTGAGTGTCTGAAAGTAGATCAATATCGAAGTTTATTTCCTTTTGGGGAGGAATTCTTAGAAGATATTTAGGAAAGATATCTAAATATTCATTCACTACTGGGACTGACTTGAGACTGAGAGCCTCGTAACTAGAATCTCTAACATGAACTTAATGATAAACATATCCCTTAGATATTAATTTCCTTGCCCGAAGGTAGGAAATACCTGACTACTGAAAGTGGATACACTACCCTTCCACTCTAGGATGGGTTCATTCAGGAACTAAAATTGAACTATTCTATTTCTACAGTCAACTATGGCATAGCAGGAATGAAGTCAATCCATACCGAGAATGACATCAAAATCAGTCATCTCTAACTTGACTAAATCTGCTGATATGACTTTTTGAACTATCATAATTGGGAAATTCCTGTATATCCGTCAAACTATGATGGTTTTACCCATAGGGGTAGATACTGAAAAGGGTTCTGCTAGAATTTTGGGACTGACTCTAAAATCAACTACTATATAAGGAGTAACAAAAGACAAGGAAGTTCCTTGATCTAGAAAAGCATAAATATGCATATGAAAGATCTGTAACGTACCAGTAACAACATCAAGAGAATTTTTTTGATCCTGTCGGGTATAAAAAGCATAGAGAAGATTTAGGCATTTCCCGCTAGTAGCACTAGAAGTGGCACCCTGCTGATTTGGGCGATCGGACTGAGCTGGAGAGCGATTCTATTAACCCTGAGGACCTGGCTGCAGATAGTCTCTAACTATATGTCTTGGCTTACCACAACCAAAACAAATGCCACTACCTGCTCTACACATACCCAGATGGTTCTTACCGTAAGTCTGGCAAAGAGGATAGGTGCGGGCAGTGCTAACACTGCCCTGGGTCTTAGAGCCTGGCGCTCTATCTTTGTTACCCTCTCTGAACTCAGAAACTGGAGCACTGGCTGTAGAGGGAGCTGGAACTGATGACTTAGGATAAAACTGGGAACGGTTTCCTCCTTCTGACTTAGGCTGAGCGAAGTTAAAACTACCTATCTTCGCTCTATTATTCTATTTCTCCCTTTGCTTAATATTCTGCTCCTCTATCTGCTGAGCATGAGTCATAAGCCTGGTTAAGGTCATGTCACTATTCAGTATGGCAGATCTGCACTTATTAACTATGTTGTCGTTCACCTCTGAAGCAAACTTACTCATTTTAGCTCTACCGTCTGCAACCATATGAGGGGCATATCTGGATAATTGAGTAAACTTTAGAGAATACTGTTTGAGCATCATATTGCCCTACCTGGGGTTGATGAACTCTAGCACCTTAGCTTCTCTAAGCTCTTGGGGAAAGAATCTATCTACGAATGCAGTGACAAACTCCTCCCACTCTATAGGACCTGCATTATCTACCCTTTCAGACTTCCACTATTTGTACCTAGTATGAGCCATATCCTGTAACTGATATGCAGCTAGCTCAGCACTCTCAATAGTAGTCACCCTCATTATGTCTGTCACTTTCTAAACTTGATCAATGAATTCCTGAGGGTCTTCATTTACCTTATACCCGAGGAAGGTTGGAGAATTCATTCGAGTGAAGTCTCGAATTATCGCTGCAGCTGAGCTGGCCACTGGGTTGGATGAAAAAACTATTGGCCATTCATTATGATCAGTGGATGATTGATCAAAAGCGGTAAATGCGATCCTGAACTCCGCATGAGAAACATGATCGATCAAAGGTTTTTCGGGCTGAGGGGCTGACTGATTTCTTCTCTTAGGAGGCATGTTCTAAAATAAAGAGAAGAAGCAGATTAGACTGAGAGACTGACTTGTGATTATGCTCACTGGCACGATATGAATACTGAAAGAAAGGAAACTGTTCTTAAACATCTTATATCCTCTTGTACATAAATGTGGCGTGCAATACACTCATGCACAAGACTCTACTAGATGTGGCTTTTAGACTTCCTAGAACTCTATTGAACCTTAGGAGCTAATACCAAGTTTATAGCAACCCAAACTACTGAATCAGAACATTACACGGTGCTCATGACCCCGAAGGACCACAAGCTAACCCATGACTGATATCTGTACCTGTATACTACATAAGATATCATAATAATTTAGAAACATGTACTGAAAGGCCACAAAGTTTGATCATGAACATAACTGAATAACGTAATATCAAACAAAACTGAAGTCTAAAACATGATAGTCTGTATCTAGTCTGCATCTAGTCTGAAACCCTCTACTGTTTGAACAATTTAAATAAGGAGTTGATGGGACATGTCCCCAACTAACTCCAACTAATAAGCTAATCAATGAGATACTAGAAAATTATTATGTCCTCAAAGGATGAGGACTCACTTCTACTCTGACTGTTGAATCTGGAATCTACTACTGATCTGGAACTCGTGTCTCTGAACCTATGGTGTAACATAAAAGAAATCAGCATAGCGCAAATGAGTCAGTACATCTGTACTGAGTATACATGTGAGGTAGGCTATATGCAATGGTTCGCATGCATGAATAATGCTAACTGACTGTATAACGTGAACGTGAGAATACATGCATAAATATGTAATTGTAACTGACAATGTGATTTCGTGATTTCTGAGTCTGTATATTGATAATGTGACATGCTAGTAACTGATATGACTGATAAAATGAAGGACTATATCAAAATAATACTAATAACATGGGTGACTGTAGCTAACAGTCCTGAATCTAATGGAACTATCTGAGTTCCGTATTGTATCTGAGTTAACTGTAGCTGACAGTCCTAAAATTTGAAGAACTATCTGAGTTCTATTACTGAGAATGATTGACTATATCTGACAGTCCTGGTTCTATAACATAAAACTGTGGGAAGTAGTATCTAACCAACATACCCTAAATGTGCTATAATAGCTGAGCTGGGGTCCAATCTATGCCCTGATTGGAAGGGTGTCAATACCGCGCCACTGGTAAGGAAAACATGTGAGTAAGCCTCATATAATAGGTAGCTCTAGCGAGGACGCTGGGAACCCTCACATAACAAGTTAAGCCATCTCATCAACCCTCATATAGCAAGCTACGATGTCTCAACCTATGCTGAATACATAGTTCTGGAATGCAAGGATTGCTTCTAGGAATCACACCCTCATATAACAGGTGAGTCCTCATCCTTGGGTTCACTCGGTGCTAATTTCTACTCCCATCTGAATAGACACTAAACATGATTTACTGAACTGAACTGAGCATGGACTGAGTTACTAAATTTCCATGGCTGATGGAATACTACTGATATCTGATAACTGACTGAGTCAAGAGATCATGGAGATTTTTCCTGAGTCATAAAACTATCTGAAGTCTAAGAGTTCATAGCTTGATGGAGAGTATCATGAAAACATGGCATGGCTCTAGGCACACAGCTAATATTTTGGGTACAATTATCCCCAGGACTCGATAGAAGGAAACTGACATAGCATGATTTACTTGAAGACTTGACTAACATCATAATACACACTACATTCATATGAGAGTTTCATCAAACATATAATAGGTATGAACTTGTACATACATGGGGATTTCATGATATCATGCTAGTTAGACAATATTCCTTTATCTAGGCATTTAATCAAACATATGACAGGCATGGTATATGTAAACATCATTATTCAATTCTAATTTCATCATTCAAAGGCTTAAATCTTAGGGTTGCATGAATCTATGGCTATAGTAATTAAACCTACATAGCAATTATCAACAATCATAGAGTAGAATTCAATTTCACATTTATCAAACATGAACATGAGCAGCCAAAACATGAAAACATATAGAAAATCCATAACTTGAGTTTAGAAAAGGGATTCTTGAACTTCATGGATGAAAGGAGTCCATGAATGAACACTATGCATACCTTAGTTTCTGATTTTGTGAAGATTGATGGTGAAACCTTCTTGAAATTAGACCTTCTATGAAAACCTAGCTTGAGTTCTTGAGAGTATTTGAGAAAAACATCAATATTTTGGATGAATAAGGGCTAAATCCCATGTTGGGAAGCTTACATAGGGGGAATTGACCTTTTAAACCTGAACACATAATTTAATTTCAAGTAAAATTTCCCAAATTGGGCTCTTGGCGCGATGCGCCACCATCGCGCCAAGTCACTGGAAATTGACAAATGAGAAATTTCACGGTGGCGCGACACGGATCTATCGCATTTCCACCTTTTCTACGACCTTGAAGTCTGGTGTGAAACACCAGTATAGCGGAGAAACACTGGAAATTGACAATTGCCATTTGAGTTATCTCCGCGATGCGTTGAAGGCTCAGGTCAAACACTGTCTCACTAAGAAGACCTAATTCTTCGCCCGGGTGTCAGATTTGGGCAAATTATATATCGATGGAAAGCTTATTCAATTTTTCACGTGATAGAAAGTGAAAATTATGAAAATAACATGTGTATAAGAATGAATTATTATTTCAAAGTAAGTTCTAACATCCTTGAGATAATTTTCAAGCTAAGAAAAAGCACGAGTATTACAGTTGACCAGGTCAATTTAGAGATTTCCATCAAGTGTGTATGCATAAGTATGATATAAGCCTTATGGGGCTCAAGGCCTTAGAAAATCCAGTTTTGACATTGCCTCTCACAGATAAGGGCCTGAGGTATATGTAAGATATTTTAGTAA
>NC_061114.1:66556128-66570855 GCF_002878395.1 Capsicum annuum
TCTCAACTACTAGGTCACTTTACATGATTTGCCAAATATCTTGTACCATCGTTATCATACAACGGGACACGCCGCCTGACCACCACCCACCAGGAAGACTTTCGACCCAAGGCACCACATGCAGATTAAACGTTTTGTCGTTACACCGTGAACTTTATAACCAACCGCAGTCACCACTCCAAAACACCCAAACCTAGGGCTCTGATACCAGTTGTTGGGACCGCGTGTAACTCTGCACTAGTGGGATATTGTCCACTTTGGGCAGAGCCCTCACGAATTTGTATTGGGGAACCTCCCAAAAGGCCTCATACTAGTAGAGTTGGGTGACTCTTTTTAAATACTAGACATGTTCCCTCTGTTTTTTTGATGTGGGATTGTGTTTGCTACTTAACAAACCCTCCCCCTCAAACCAAGATCACTTCACTTGTGACCTCCCTGTACCGCTACTACCAACTAGTGGGACATGCCGCTTGACCATAACTTGTCAAGAAGACTTTCGACATGAGGTATCAATCGTAGATCTCAACTACTAGGTCACTTCATACGATCTGCCAAATCACTTGTAGCACCATTATCATCCAGTAGGACACGCCGCCTGACCACCACTCACCAGGAAGACTTTCAACACAAGGTACCACATGCAGATCACCAGTCTTGTCATTACACCAGGAACTTTTTAACCAACCGCAGTCACCACTCTGAAACACCAGAACCTAGGGCTCTGATACCTGTTGTTAGGACCGTCTGTAACTCTTCACTAGGGTGATATTGTCCACTTTGGGCAGAGCCCTCATGAATTTGTATTAGGGAACCTCCCAAAAGGCCTCATACAAGTAGGGTTGGGTGACACTTTTAAATATTAGACATGTTCCCTCTATTTTTTCGATGTGGGATTATGGGATTGTATTTGCTACTCAACAACCCCTCCTCGTCAAACCAAGACCACTTCACTTGTGACCTCCCCGTACTGCCACTACCAACTAGTGGGACACGCCGCTTGACCATCACTTGTCAAGAAGACTTTTGACACGAGGGATCAATCATAGATCTCAACTACTAGGTCACTTAACATGATCTGCCAAATATCTTGTAGCACCATTATCATCCAATAGGACACGCCGCCTGACCACCACCGATCAAGAAGACTTTCGACACAAGGCACCATATGCAGATCACCAGTCTTGTCGTTACACTGGGAACTTTTTAACCAACCGCAGTCACCACTTCGAAATAACTGAACCAAGGGCTTTGATACCAGTTGTTGGGACCACATGTAACTCTGCACTAGTGTGATATTGTCTGCTTTAGGCAGATTCCTCACGAATTTGCATTGGGGCACCTCCCAAAAGGCCTCATACTATTGGGGTTGGGTGACACTTTTAAATATTAGACATGTTCCCTTTATTTTCCCGTAGTCGAATTGTTGGATTGTGTTTGCTACTCAATAATCCCCCCTTAAATCAAGACCACATCACTTGTGACCTCCCAGTACCGCCACTATCAACCAGTGAGATACGCCGCTTGACCATCACTTGTTATGAAGATTTTCGATACGAGGCATCAACCGTAGATCTCAACTACTAAGTCACTTCACATGATCTGCCAAACATCTTGTGGTACCGTTAATATCTAACGGGACACGTGGCCTGACTACTACTCACCAGGAAGACTTTCGACATAAGACACTACCTGTAGATCATCAGTCTTGTCGTTACACCAGGAACTTTTTCACCAACCACCGTCACCACTCTGTTACACTCGAACCAAGGGCTCTGAGACCAGTTGTTGGGACCGCGTGTAACTCTGCACTATTATGATATTGTCTGCTTTGGGCGGAGCCCTCACGGCTTTATTTTCAGGCACCAACCAAAAGGCCTCATACTAGTGGAGTTAGGTGTCTCTTTTTAAATATTGGACATGTTCCCTCTATTTTTTTGATGTGAGATTTATGGATTGTGTTTGCTACTCAACAATCCCTCCCCCTCAAACCAAGACCACTACACTTGTGACCTCCCCGTACCACCATTACCAACTAGTGGGACACACCGCTTGACCATCACTTGTCAAGAAGACTTTCGACACGAGGCGTGAACCGTAGATCTTAACTACTAGGTCACTTCACAGGATCTACCAAATATTATTTACCACCGTTATCATCCAACGGGACATACCGCCTGACCACCACCCACCAGGAAGACTCTCGATAAAAGGCACCACTGAAGATCACCAGTTTTTTTGGTACACCGAGAACTTTTTAACCAATCGCACTCACCATTATGAAACACACGAACCTAGGGCTCTGATACTAGTTATTGGGACCACGTGTAACTCTGCACTAGTATGATATTGTCCGCTTTGGGCAGAACCCTCACGAATTTGCATTGGGGAACCTCCCAAAAGGCCTCATACTAGTGGAGTTGGGTGACTCTTTTTAAATATTGGACATGTTCCCTCTATTTTTTCAATGTGGAATTGTGGGATTGTGTTTGCTACTCAACAATACCCCCCTCAAACCAAGACCACTTCACATGTGACCTCCCCGTACCGCCACTACCAACCAGTGGGACCCACCGCTTGACCATCACTTGTCAAAATGACTTTAGACACGAGGCATCAACCGTAGATCTCAACTACTTGGTCACTTGACATGATTTGCCAAATATCTTGTACCGACGTTATCATACAATGGGACACACCGCCTGACCACTACCCACCAAGAAGATTTTTGACCCAATGTACCACTTGTATATCACCAGTCTTAAAGTTACACCAGGAACTTTTTCACCAACCACAGTCACCACTTCGACACACTCGAACCTCGGGCTCTGAGATCAGTTATTGGGAACGCATGTAACTCCGTACTAGTATTATATTGTCTGCTTTAGGCAGAGTTCTCACAGACTTTTTGTGGGGCACCTCCCAAAAGGCCTCATACTAGTGGAGTTGGGTGACACTTTTTAAATATTGGACAAGTTCTCTCTATTTTGTCGATGTGGGATTGTGGGATTGTGTTTACTACTCAACAATCCCTCCCCCTCAAAGCAAGACCACTTCACTTGTAAGCTCACCATACCGCCACTACCAACTAGTGGGACACGCCGCTTGACCATCACTTTTCAAAAAGACTTTTGACACGATGCATCAATCGTAGATCTCAACTACTAGGTTGATTAACATGATCTGCCAAATATCTTGTACTGCCGTTATCATACAACGGGACACGCCGCCTGACCACCACCCACCAGGAAGACTTTTGACCCAAGGCACCACATGCAGATCACCAGTCTTGTCATTACACCGGGAACTTTTTAGCCAACCGCAGTCACCACTCCAAATCACCTGACCCTAGGTCTCTGATACCAGTAGTTAGGACCTCGCGTAACTCTGCACCAGTGTGATATTATCCGCTTTGGGCAGAGCCCTCACAAATTTGTATTGGGGAACCTTCCAAAAGGCCTCATACTAGTGGGGTTGGGTGATACTTTTAAATATTGGACATGTTCCCTCTATTCTTCTGATGTGGGATTGTGGGATTGTGTTTGCTACTCAACAATCCCCCCCTCAAATCAAGACCACATCACTTGTCACCTCCCCATACCACCACTACCAACCAGTGGGACACGCCGCTTGACCATTACTTGTCAAGACGACTTTCGACGTAGGGCATCAACCGTAGATCTAAACTATTAGGTCACTTCACATGATCTGCCAAACACCTTGTACTGCCGTTATTATCCCATGGGACACGCCACCTAGCCACCACTTACCATAAAGACTTTCGACACAAGGCACCACATGCTGATCACCAGTCTTGTCGTTACACCGAGAACTTTTTTACCAACCACAGTTACCACTCCGACACACCCAAACCTAAGGCTCTGAGAGTAGTTGTTGGGACCGCGTGTAACTCTGTACTAGTATGATATTGTCCGCTTTGGCCGGAGCCCGCACGAATTTGTTTTGGGGCACCTACCAAAAGGCCTCATACTAGTAGAGTTGGGTGACACTTTTTAAATTTTGGACATGTTCTCTCTATTTTTCCAATGTAGGATTATAGGATTGTGTTGGCTACTCAACAATCCCTCCCCCTAAAACCAAGACCACTTCACTTGTGACCTCCCCGTACCACCACTACCAACTAGTGGGACACGCCGCTTGACCATTACTTGTCAAGAAGACTTTCGACACGAGGTATAAACCGTAGACCTCAACTACTAGGTCAATTCACATGATTAGCAAAATATCTTGTGCCACCATTATCATCCAATGGGACACGCTGCCTGACCATCACCCACCAGGAAGACTTTCCATATATGGCACCACCTGCAGATCACCAGTCTTGTCATTACATCGAGAAATTTTAGCCAATCGCAGTCACCACTCCAAAACACCCGAAACTAGAGCTCTAATGCTAATTATTGGGACTGCATGTAACTTCGGACTAGTGTGATATTGTTCGCTTTGGGTGGAGCCCTCACGGATTTGTATTGGGTCACCTCCCAAAAGGCCTCATACTAGTGGGGTTGGGAGACACTTTTAAAGATTAAACATGTTTTCTCTAATTTTCTGATGTGCGATTGTGGGATTGTGTTTTCTACTCAACAATCCCCCCTCAAATCAAGACCACATCACTTGTGTCCTCCCCGTACCGCCATTACCAACCAGTGGGACACGCCGCTTGACCATCACTTGTCAAGAAAACTTTTAACATGAGGCGTCAACCGTAGATCTCAACTACTACGCCACTTCATAGGATCAGCCAAACATCTTGTACTGCTGTTATTATCCAATGGGACACGCCGCTTGACAACCACTTACCACAAAAACTTTCGACACAAGGCACCACCTGCATATCACCAGTCTTGTCGTTACACTGGGAACTTTTTCACCAACCACAGTCGCAACTCCGACACACCCGAACTTAAGGCTCTGAGACCAGTTGTTGGGACCGCGTGTAACTTCGCACTATTATGATATTTTTTGCTTTGTTCGGAGTCCTCACAGATTTGTTTTGGGGCACCTCCGAAAAGGCCTCATACTTGTAGAGTTGGGTGACTCTTTTTAAATATTGGACATGTTCTCTCTATTTTTTTGATGTGAGATTGTGGGATTAGGTTTGCTGCTCAATAATCCCTCCCTCTCAAACCAAGATCACTTCACTTGTGCCCTCCCCATACCGCCACTACCAACCAGTGGGACACGCCGCTTGACCATCACTTGTCAAGAAGACTTTCGACGCGTGGCATCAACTGTAGATCTCAACTAATTGGTCACTTCGCATGATCTGCCAAATATCTTGTAGCACCGTTATCATCCAACGGGACACGCCGCCTGACCACCACCCACCAGGAAGACTCTCGACACAAGGCACCATATGTAAATCACTAGTCTTGTCGTTATACCAAGAACTTTTTAACCAACCGTAGTCACCACTCTGAAACACACAAACCTAGGGCTCTGATACCAGTTGTTGGGACCGCGTGTAACTCTGCACTAGTGTGATATTATCCACTTTGGGCAGAGCCCTCACGAATTTGTATTGGGGAACCACCCAAAACACCTCATACTAGTGGGGTTGGGTGACACTTTTAAATATTGGACATGTTCCCCACTATTTTTTCGTAGTGGAATTGTGGGATTGTGTTTGCTACTCAACAATCACCCCTTAAATCAAGACCACATAACTTGTGACCTCTCCGTACCGCCTCTACCAACCAGTAGGACACGCCGCTTGACCATCACTTCTCAAGAAGACTTTTAACATAAGGCATCAGCCGTAGATCTCAACTACTAGGTCAGTTCACATGATCTGCCAAACATCTTGTACTGTCGTTATTATCCAACTGGACACGCCGCCTGAACACCACTCACCAGGAAGACTTTCGACATAATACACCACCTGCAGATCACCAGTCTTATCGTTATACCAGGAACTTTTTCACCAGCCACAGTCACCACTCCGTTACACCCAAACCTAAGGCTCTAAGACCAGTTATTGGGACCGCGTGTAACTCCACACTTGTATGATATTGTCTGCTTTGGGCGGAGCCCTCACGAATTTATTTTGGGGCACCTCCCAAAAGGCCTCATACTGGTGGAGTTGGGTGACGCTTTTTAAATATTGGACATGTTCCCTCTATTTTTTCGATGTAGGATTGTGGGATTGTGGTTGCTACTCAATAATACCTCCCCCTCAAACCAAGACAACTTGACTTATGACCTCCCCATACTGCCACTACCAACCAGTGGGACACGCCGCTTGACCATCACTTGTCAAGAAGACTTTCAACATGAGGCATCAACCATAGATCTCAACTACTAGGTCACTTCACATGATCTACCAAACATCTTGTATTGCCGTTATTATCCAACGGGATACGCTGCCTGACCACAACTCACCAGGAAGACTTTTGAGACAAGACACCACTTGAAGATCACCCGTTTTGTCGTTACACCAGGAACTTTTTCACCAACCACAGTCACTACTCCGATACACCTGAACCTAGGGCTCTGAGACCAGTTATTGGGACCGCGTGTAACTCTGCACTAGTATGATATTGTTCTCTTTGGGCGGAGCCCTCACGGATTTATTTTGGGTCACCTCCCAAAAGGCCTCATATTAGTAGAGTTGGGTGACTCTTTTTAAATACTAGACATGTTCCCTCTGTTTTTTTGATGTGGGATTGTGTTTGCTACTCAACAATCCCTCCCCCTTAAACTAAGACCACTTTACTTGTGACCTCCCCGTACCGCCACTACCAACCAGTGGGACACGCCGCTTGACCATCACTTATCAAGAAGACTTTCGACACGAGGCATCAATCGTATATCTCAACTACTAGGTCACTTCACATGATCTGCCAAATATCTTGTACCATCGTTATCATCCAATGGGACACGCCACCTGACCACCATCTACCAGGAAAACTTTTGACAGAAGGCACCACATGCAGATCACCAGTCTTATCATTACATCGCGAACTTTTTAACCAAGCGCAGTCACTACCCCAAAACACCCGAACCTAGGGCTCTGATACTAGTTATTGGAACCGTATGTAACTATGCACTAGTGTGAAATTTTCTGCTTTGGGCAGAGCACTCACGAATTTGTATTGGGGAACCTTCTAAAAGGCCTCATACTAGTGGGGTTGGGTGACACTTTTAAATATTAGATATGTTCCCTTTATTTTTCTATTGTGGAATTGTGGGATTATGTTTGCTACTCAACAATCCCCCCTTAAATCAAGACCACATCACTTGTGACCTCCCTGTACCGCCACTACCAACCAGTAGGACACGCCACTTGAGAATCATTTGTCAAGAAATCTTTCCACATGAGGCATCAACCGTAGATCTCAACTACTAGGTTACTTTACATAATCTGCTAAACATCTTGTACTGCTGTTATTATCCAATGGGACACGCCGCCTGACCACCACTCACCAGGAAGACTTTCAACAGAAGACACCACCTATAGATCACCAGTCTTATCGTTACACCAGGAACTTTTTCACCAACCACAATCACCACTCCGATACACCCGAACCTAGGGCTCTAAGTCCAATTGTTAGGACCACGTGTAACTCCGCACTAGTATGATATTGCCCGCTTTGGGTGGAGCCCTCACGGATTTGTTTTGTGGCACCTCCCAAAAGGCCTCATACTAGTAGAGTTAGGTGATACTTTTTAAATATTGGACATGTTCTCTCTATTTTTTGGATGTGGGATTGTGGGATTGTGTTTACTACTCAACACATTGCCTCTAAATCTAGAGGCAACTTTAACTGGTAAGCAACTCTTCTTACCTATCGTACAATATGGTAAGGCCTAATATATCGAGGGCTCTATTAGTTTTGGCTCATTTGTCCCACATCAGAAAATTAATCTTTTTGGAGGAGGTTTTGAACTAATAAAAGAAACTCTACCTCCTCCATTTGTATCATTCCAAACCATCTCTTTTCCTACAATTAATAAAAATATTGGGTGCTCAAACAT
Organism: Capsicum annuum; assembly: GCF_002878395.1. NCBI lineage: Eukaryota > Viridiplantae > Streptophyta > Magnoliopsida > Solanales > Solanaceae > Capsicum > Capsicum annuum. Next base: position 66,564,124 of record NC_061114.1, read on the forward strand.
TTAGCCTAATTGAACTCTGTTATCAAATTTTTTTGTGTCTTTATTTTTAGTATTCAATATTATCAATATTATTATTTCAGAGCTAAGGTTCTATCTGAGTATGCTCTGTGGTTGCAGCTTTGTCTGATCTTCCATATCAGAAAAGAATTCCTTTGGTCCTTTTGAACCCAAGGTTTGTTCTTGGTTAAGGTTCTATCTGAATATGGTCTATGGTTACGGTTCTGTCTGATCTTCCATATCAGAAAAGAATTACTTTAGTCCTATTGTGTTATTTGTAGTTGTTGTAATTTTTAGTATTTTTATTAAGTCTATAATGGCAAATAAAGATCAAGAAATGAAGGATCCTACACCGGGGGTATCGGGCTCCTCATCATCATAGTCGAGGTTCCTACTATCTAGTTTGAAGTTAGTGGTGGAAATATTTATTGGTATTGTCCATTTCAGGATGTGTCAAAGAGAGGTTTTAGACTCTCTTTTCCAGCAGGGTCTTGATATTGCTATTGAGAAAAAGAAACCAAAAGAGATAAAAAAAAGAGATTGGAGCATCATAAATTGGTTGGCATGTGGAACAATTCGATCGTGCCTGTCCAGAGAGCAAAAGTATGCTTTAAAAAATAAGACTTCTGCGCACAAATTATGGAGGGAGTTGGAGGACAAGTTTCTAAAAAAGAGTGGTCAAAACCAGCTCCTTATGAAGAAAAGATTGTTCAAATTTGATTATCAACAAGGTACTACTATGAATGAATACATCAGTATGTTCAATTAATTAATAGCATACCTGTTGAATTTAGATATGAAATTTGAGGATGAGGATATGGCTCTGATGTTGTTATCATCTCTTCCTGATGAATTTGAACATTTGGAGACTACGTTACTTCACGGGAAGGAGAATGTGTCATTAGATGTTATTTGTTCTGCTTTATATAGTCATGAATTGAGAAAGTAGGATAAGATAAAAACTATATCATCAACATCCGAAGAAGCATTGGTTACAAGGGGTCGTCAGCAAAATGAGACTAAGGGGAGAAGACGAAGGTCCAAATCAAAGGGCCAAGCCAATGCCAAAGATGAGTGTGCTTTCTGTCATGAGAAAGGGCATTGGAAGAAAGACTGTCCGAAGTTGACAAAGAAAGAAAAGAGACCACAAGATCTGCAAAATGCAAATATTGCAAAATGCAAAAGTGATTTAGAATTAGATATTTCCTTAGTTGTTATGCGTTCAACATCATCTTATCGAGATGAGTGGATATTTAATTTAGTATGTACCAATCATATGTGTCCCATTCGGGAATGGTTTTTTGTGTTTCAGGAACTCAATGGTGGGAAACAAAGAAGAATCTCATCTCAGTAGGGGCTCTTGAATCTAAGGGCCTAGATGTGACGATACGAGATGGAGTTTTTAAAGCAACTTCAAGAGAACTAGTGATGTTGAAAAACCTGAGAAAGAATAATTTGTACTACTATCAAGGTCATACAGTGTTGGGGACAGTAGCAGCAGTAACTTCTAGCAACAAGAAGGATGTTGAGGCAACAAATTTGTGGCATATGCGGTTGGGATATGCTGGTGAAAAGTCCGTGCAAATTCTTTCCAAGCAGGGATTGTTGAAAGGTTCAAAGACTTGCAAACTTGAATTTTGCGAGCATTGTACTCTGGGAAAGCAACGAAGAATGAATTTTTGCACTGTAATTCATAATACCAAGGGTATTTTGGATTTTGTGCACTCAGATGTGTGGGGACCTGCCAAAACTCCATCCTTCGGATGTAGGCATTATTTTGTCACCTTTGTTGATGATTTTTCCAAAAGAGTTTGGGTGTTTACTAGAAGAACAAGGATGAAGTGGTTGGAATTTTCCTTATGTGGAAAGATCAAGTTGAAAACAAGACAGGAAGAAAGATCAAGGTTCTCCAAACAGACAATAGAGGAGAATACAAGAGTGATCCATTCCTGAAAGTATGCCAAGACTGTGGCATAGTTCGACACTTCACTGTTAGAAAAACACCACAACAGAATGGGGTGTCAGAGCGTATGAACAAAACACTTGTAGAGAGAGTGCATTGTATGTTGTCTAATGCTGGGTTAGACAGAAAATTTTAGGCTGAGGCTATGATGTACGCTCAATATCTCGTCAATTATTTGCCATCATCTACTATACGTGGCAAAACTCCATTAGATGTATGGTCTAGAAAACCTACAACTGATTATGATACTTTGCATGTTTTTGGTTCTATTGCATATTATCATGTGATTGAATCAAAATTGGATCCACGAGCAAATAAGCCTCTTTTTATGGGCTTTAATACTGGAATTAAGGGGTACCGTTTATGGTGTCTTGTGGCAAAGAAGACAATTATCAGCAGGGATATTACCTTTAATGATTCTTCTATGTTAAATAAGGTAAATCCAGAGAAAGCAGATAGTACTATGAAGCAGGTGGAGAGTAATCCAAAGCAGGTAGAGTTTGAGTAGACAGTGGTGACCCCAGCATGAAGCACTACTACTGGTTCTACTATGGTAGAAGAAGAGTCAGATGAAGAAGAGGTTTTGATCCAAGAACCTCTACAGCAATCAAAACCAATTACAGTTAAAAGACAGAGACGAGAAATTTAAAAGCCTGCTTGTTTCACTAACATGGTAGCTTATGCACTTCCAGTTCCTGAAGAAGATGTTCCATCCACCTACCCAGAGGCCATTCAAAGCACAAAAAATGGCATTTGGGCAGGTGTAATGGAAAAAGAAATCCAATATCTTAAGAAGAATGAGACCAAAAAGATGACACAACTACTGAAAGGCAGAAAGAAAATTGGGTGCAAATGGGTATTTGCAAAGAAAGAAGGATTTCCTGTCAAAGAAGGCATTCGCTACAAGCCAAGATTAGTGGCTAAAGGCTATTCTCAAAATGAGGGAATTGATTATAATGAGGTATTTTCTCCAATTGTTAAACATTTCTCCATTAGAATTTTATTGGCCTTAGTAGCGCAGTTGAATTTGGAGCTAGCTCAACTTGATGTGAAGACCACGTTATTACACGGTGATTTGAAGAAAGAAATCTATATGACTCAACCAGAAGGATTTAAGGTTGCTGGTAAAGAAGATTGGGTTTGCAAACTTAGGAAATCATTGTACAGATTAAAACAGTCTCTGAGACAGTGGTACAAATGATTTGACATATTCATGAAGGGTCAGAAGTACAGGAGAAGCAAATACGAGCATTGTGTGTATTTACGCAAACTTCAAGATGGTTCCTACATCTATTTACTCTTATATGTTGATGATATGCTGATTGCAGTAAAGAGCCAAGTTAAGATTGACAGGTTGAAGACTCAAATGAGTAAAGAGTTTGAGATGAAGGACTTAGGGGAAGCCAAGAAGATTCTCGACATAGAGATAAATAGAGATAGAGAGAACGGAAAACTTTGGCTGTCACAGAAGTAGTATTTGAAGAAGGTACTACAACGTTTTGGTATGCACGATGATTCAAAACTTGTAAGTACCCCATTTTCTCCTTATTTGAAATTGAGTAGCAGATTATCTCCAAAAACTGATGAAGAGCGAGGATACATAGCAAAAGTCTCGTATGCAAATACAGTTGGAAGCTTGATGTATGTAATAGTATGTACGAGACCAGATATTTCACAAACTGTTAGTATTGCTAGCAGGTACATGTATGATCCGAGAAAAGGTCATTGGCAAGCTGTGAAATGGATTCTGCGGTATCTATAAAATACCATAGATGTTGGATTGATATTCGAGCGGGATAAAATACTTGGTAAATTCATAGTTGGATATTGTGATTCTAATTATGAAGGTGATTTGGATAAGTGATGTTCTACAACTGGCTATTTGCTTACTTTAGCAAAGGCATCAGTTATTTGGAAGTCTACCTTGCAGTCTATAGTGGCTTTGTCTACAACAGAGGCAGAGTATAAGGTGATTACAGAGGCTGTGAAGGAAGCAATTTGGCTTCATGGGTTGCTTAAAGACTTGAGAGTTGGTCAGAAACAACTTGAGGTATATTCTGACTATCAGAGTGCTATTCATTTAGCAAATAATCATGTGTTTCATGCACAGACGAAGCGTATTGATGTTCTCTATCATTTTGTGCGAAAAATTCTTGAAGAGGAGGAGATACTTCTCCAGAAGATTCATACTACGGAGAATCCTGCAGATATGTTAACCAAGGTAGTTGCAAAGGCCAAGTTCGAACACTGTTTAAACTTAGTTAATATCCTGCACATTTAAAGTTAGCGCGCAAATTGGAAGCACCAAAATTTTTTTATTATTCGTTTATTTGAGAAGATTTGTATTTTTGTGGAATTAAAATTAAGCCAAGGTGGAGATTTGTTAGTTTTGGCTCATTTGTCCCACATCGGAAAATTAACATTTTTGGAGGAGGTTTTAAACTAATAAAAGAAACTCTACCTCCTTCATTTGTATCATCCCAAACCATCTCTTCTACTACGATTAATAAAAACATTGGGTGCTCGGAGATTAAGCCTAATTGGCTGAACTCCGTTATCAAATTTTCTGGTGTCTTTATTTTTAGTATTCAATATTATTTGTCGAGTATTTCTTTGGTTGTTTTGCTTTAGTGGGAAAAATTCCCGATTTTCCCAACAGGCTCGGCTTGCTATTTCTTCCAAATTGCATAAAAATTTTCATCAATAAAACATTTGGAAAAACCCAATCATCAACACGAAATACTATGTTCCATCCTTGAATGTTTGAATATAATTTTTGGCATCTCTAAGCTGTTAACATCTCTAGTTGATTAGCTTAACACATTCTAAGTATATTGCACCAATAAGTGGAACAATAGTTGTTATTACAAGTACACTCAATAAATGACAAGTGATCATCTCAGTTCTCTCAAAATCTAGCACTCATGCCCATAACATATCCTCGAGCATCGAGATTGCATGTTCGACTTGGACATCTATTTGAGGATAAAAAGTTGTACTAAGATTAACTTAAGTTCCAAAACCCTTCTGGAAATATCTCTAGAAATATGCTATAAATTTTGCCCTTTATTTGTAATAATTGACACTAGGACACCATATTGTCTTACAAGTTCTCTAATATAAAATCCAACATAATCTTTGATTGAGAATGTAGCCCAAAATAGTAAGAAATAGGTTGATTTCTTCATCCCATTGATGATCCCTTTACCTTTAACTATTGACATTTGGAACTGCAACATGATCTCAGCTATGTATATCTTTATTCATAGCAACCAATAAATCTCCTTAATATCATAATATATTTTTGTGGATCCTGGGTGATTAGAATAGCGACAATGATGTGTCTCATTTATAAACTTTTGCCAATGCAATAAAACTTTGATAAAAGACAACCAATCTTTGTATTTGAGGATTCTATCTCCCGGTTGTATCAAAGTTCAAGGACTTTCACTATTGAGCCTTGCAATTTGGCTAATCTAAGCTGGGATCCTCATATTCTTATGAATTTACCCCGAAAGCTAGACATGATATAACCATGTCCTATAATGTGTCCCCATTATCATAAAAGTATAATAATCTATCATGACCTAAGGCAGCCCCTTAGCCGCAACAACAGTGCTTACAGCCACAAGTGGCCACAAGTTAACCTATGAACAGATACCTGTTGTGAGCACTGAGTAAGATAGTAATATAATGTCATGACCCGAATCGAGGCCCTGGCCATGATGAGCATTCCAAATCATGAAGGCTCGAAACACCCCTATTTGTCTGATAATCATGCACATAACTCATATTATAAAAGAAATACGGAAGATACACAATATTATGGAAACATGGTCAAGAATTATATGAAATCAATAACGGGGAATAATGTCCCACAATCTCAACACAACATCTCTACAATGTCTGCGAAATCTCTACTACATGACTAAAACAAATATCTATCTGAAAACTGGGACAAGGCCCCCAGTAGACCCAAAACTAATAAATGATAAGTGAAACTGCCAGATATCAGGCCTTCCGAAATATAGAAGGCTCACTAAGTGACTCTGCAAATCTTTCTAAGGAATCTACTGATTTTCTGGACCCCTAGATTATGCCTCCGAACCTGGGAAGAAGGGGGTCAATACAAAAGTACTGGTACACAGAGATATCAAAACAAAACATAATATTTTTGCAAAATATAGTTGAGATCCATTATAAAGCAGTTTCATATAAAATCATTTGAAAACACATGATCACAATGTAATTGTTTTCAACAACAATGTAATGTAGCTAAGGTAGGTGGAATACCCTACATATCACATTTACACCAACTGTCAAACCTCGGTTTCCACTGAGATTAGAGTATAAGTGAGGGGAAGACACACAAGATCACACAACAGGGTGTCTCAACCCAATGGTAGTGAACAAGATCACAAAGCAGGGCTCCTAACCATAGTCTCAACTTGGGAATGACATAAAGTCAGGTACGCAAGATCACAAAGCAGGGTACCAAATTCCCATATCGGCAATCACGGTTTCCAGCGATGAGCCCTTACACTCAAACGCCTTCTTCGGACATCCACCTATCTCATGTAAAATCAATATATTCAAATTTCATCTGATTCAATCACATATCATATTCTTTAGGGTATCGTCATACCCGACTTGCAAGCCATCAATATCACATCATTCTTCTCATTCAACCATTGTATTCAATATGTTTCAACACAAATAGCCCTATCATTTTCAAGTGAAAATCATATCAATTCTCAAAATATTTCATGTCA